>NC_088924.1:34167500-34467500 GCF_038396675.1 Hydra vulgaris | reverse complement strand
GAGTTACCCGGCGTTGCCCGGGCCAATATTTAAACTGGCTTACCTGATATCTGTACACAAAAATGGGCCCAAAAATGGGCCTAAAAAATCGGCCCAAAAAATGGTCCCCCCTGACCCCGGGGTCAGGGGGGCCCATTTTTGGGCCCCCTTGACCCCGGGGATCGGGGTACGGGGTCAAAACCCAGCTAAGAACCTTCTCCCCCTCGAGGACTACCCCCATGCCAAATTTCATCGAGATCGGTCCGGCGGTTTGGATTTCTATAGAGAACAAACAAACAAACACACACAAACACACATTGCCCTTTATATATATAGCTGGAGTTACTCGGCGTTGCCCGGGCCAATATTTAAACTGGCTTACCTGATATCTGTACACAAAAATGGGCCCAAAAATGGGCCTAAAAAATCGGCCCAAAAAATGGTCCCCCTGACCCCGGGGTCAGGGGGGCCCATTTTTGGGCCCCCTTGACCCCGGGGATCGGGGTACGGGGTCAAAACCCAGCTAAGAACCTTCTCCCCCTCGAGGACTACCCCCATGCCAAATTTCATCGAGATCGGTCCGGCGGTTTGGATTTCTATAGAGAACAAACAAACAAACACACACAAACACACATTGCCCTTTATATATATAGCTGGAGTTACTCGGCGTTGCCCGGGCCAATATTTAAACTGGCTTACCTGATATCTGTACACAAAAATGGGCCTAAAAAATCGGCCCAAAAAATGGTCCCCCCTGACCCCGGGGTCAGGGGGGCCCATTTTTGGGCCTCCTTGACCCCGGGGATCGGGGTACGGGGTCAAAACCCAGCTAAGAACCTTCTCCCCCTCGAGGACTACCCCCATGCCAAATTTCATCGAGATCGGTCCGGCGGTTTGGATTTCTATAGAGAACAAACAAACAAACACACACACACACATTGCCTTTTATATATATAGAAGATAGAAGATATCAAGGTTTTAAAAAAAAAATGGAAGGTTTGCATTACGGCATAAAAAACTTAATTATTGATTGATTTAAAAGTTATTTAACAAATAGAAAATAATATATATCGTATAACGAAAATCAAAATATAAAACAGTCACATGCGGTGTTCCTCAAGGATCAATACTCAGACCACTACTCATTCTTGTTTATGTAAACGACTTTCATAAGTTTTCTTATATTTTAACAACAATTTTAGTCGCCGATGACACAAACTTGTTGAGTAACATCGACTTTTTATATGAAACAGTCAATAAGGAACTCACAAATTTAACTGAATGGTTCAAATCAAATAAACTATCCTTAATTATAAGTAAAACCAAATGCACACTTTTTCATAGACTCATCGAAAAAAAATTATTCCATTTAAACTTCCCTATCCATGTATTGATAACTCTAATATAAAAAGAGAGCACTCGTATGCGTTCTTAAAAGTATTTCTCGACGAAAATCTTTCATGGCGCGAACACATAAGTATAATAGAAAACAAAATATCAAAAAATATTGGCTTATTATATAAAGCTAAAAGATCTTTAAACCAAAACTGTTTAAAAAAAATATACCTTTCTTTTATTCAAAGCTACCTTAATAATGGAAATATTGCTTGGTGCAGCACCAATGCAACCAAAATAAAAAAAACTATTCAGTTAACAAAAACATGCTGTATAAATTATTTTAAACGTAAGTAGTTTAACGCCCTCAAAGGTTTGTTTAACAAACTAAATATACTCAATGTTTATCAACTAAACATTTATCAGATACTTACTTTTATGTACAAAATTGATAATAAAATGACACCTGTAATATTTAATACCTTTTTCAACATAATAAATCATTTTTACTCTACTAGGTTTTCAAATCAGAACTACATTCAACCCAAAACCTACTATAGGGCCACCAAACTACTATAGGGCCTAAAACCTACTATAGGGCCTACAAATTCTCTATTGCAAATAGAGGACCTAAATTATGGCATTCTAAACTTAATAACGACATCAAAACTACTGCTTCTTTTAATACATTCAAAATAAAACTTAAACAAAAACTTCTTACTTTTAACAATGAATTAAGTTATTTCTAAATATCTTAAATAATCTTATTCTCTTTTATTTTTTTTAATTTATTATTTATTATTTTACTTTTTATTTTTTATGTTTATATATATTTTTTATACATACAAGTTTTGTTATTGTTTTTTTTTCTTTTAAATTTATTTTTATCTTATTTTATTTATATTTTTTTATTTTTTTATTCATTTTTTTTTTACTTAAGCGAACAAGTCGCCTTTTTTGCTTTTTTCTGTGTGAAAATAACTCTTAATCCTATTAATAAATATTGATTAATTACTTTAACAAATGGTTCTTTTTATAATTTTTTCAAGTCAGCTCTTATACTCAATTTTGTTTTTTTACATCTTGAGATTTTTATTGTCTTTTTTAAGTTGCGTATATTTTTTTGTTTTTTTGCTTTTGTTAATTATATAAAAAAATATATTTCTATTAATTGTTAATGGTAGTATAAAAGTTCATGTTATAAAATAACTGCTTGTAATGTAAAAATACGATGTAAACTACGGGGCTTAATAATTAGACTACTATTGTCTTCTATTTGCCCCGGCCATGTAAATATTTATTGGTACATTTTGGTATTGTAGCAATATTTAAACGACGATATATATATATATATATATATATATATATATATATATATATATATATAATATATATATATATATATATATATATATATATATATATATATATATATATATATATATATATATATATATATATATATATATATATATATATATATATATATATATATATATATATATATATATATATATATATATATATGTATAAATATATACAGTATCGGACAAAACGAGTGCAACCAAATAATGCTAATTTAGTTTCTTTATATAAAAATGCTGCATTTTTTCAATTTAGAGAAATAACTATGTAACTGTTTAGAGACAAAGTTCTTCAAGTTTTATTCATCACAAAGTTCATTATTTGTACACGAAAATAAATAAATTAATCAAAAGTATTAAAAAAAGTTGATCTCCTTCTGGACAAAACAAGTGCAACTCGACAAAATGTTGACCAAGCTGTATTTCGCTATCAATATTTCGTGGCGAATCCTTTGTTGTCGATCACAGCCTTGCATCTTCAAAGCATAGATTCGATCAGGTGATCAATGAAACTTTGTGGAATCGCTGCCAGGCCTTTTGGATTAGTTCAAACAGTTGATCCTTATTACGAACACCTTCACGATTAATTCTGCGGTTGACGATCTCCCACAGGTTCTCAATAGGGTTGAGATCCGGAGATTGAGGCGGCGAATCCCTCACCGATAGGTGGTTGTCTTGAAACCACTGCCTGACTATTTTTGCAGTGTGTTTCAGATCGTTGTCTTGCTGAAAAACCCATTTTATTGGCATATTCCATTCAGCATGAGGTAACATAACATCTTTCAGGATATTTTTATACATGAAACGGTCCATTATTCCATCGTTTCAATGTATTGGACCTAGACCGTTAGCAGAAAAACACCCCCAGACTATTATATTGCCTCCACCATGCTTCACGGTCTTATGGCAGTAACGTAAATCGAGGCGTTTTCCGGCCGGTCGACGTACACGGCAAATGCCATCGCTCCCAATGATGTTGAACTTCGGTTCATCACTGAACAGGAGTTTGTCATTTCTGCACATTCCATTCAATATGAGATGTAGCAAACAGGAGTCTTTTCTTCTGGTTTTTTAGTGAAATCAGCGGTTTCTTTGCAGGACGTCGAGAAAACAATCCTGCTTCAACAGCACGTCGTCTGATTGTTCGGTCCGATACAGGCAGCTCTAATTGCTTTTGTATCTCAAGTGATCATATCCAGGGATCCTTCTTGACGGATCTGACGATCATAGAATCCTCTCTAGATGTGGTGGAACGCGGTCTTCCACCTTGGTTATCTGCTGCCAACTTCACCGTAGAACGATATTTGGAACAAAGTCTTGATACGGTCCATTTTTTCACACGATATTTATCACAAATACTTTTTTGTGACATTCCACTTACGTAATCGCCAATAATTTTCTTTCTTAGTTCCAATCCAAGGCTGTCGGGAGCCATTTTTGCACTTGAAGTCATAAAAATAATAAAAATAATTAATCACGCTTCTCAAGGCTTACCGTGTTACATTTACCTTGTGATGATACAATAATGCTTTGTGGAACACAACGTCTTGGTTGGATGTGGACTGTATTGATGTAATGAAACACTTGTTGTATTTCACTTCTTGTATTGATTTTCTTCGATAAAACACTTTGATAAAACTCACTTTGATAAACTGTCTTGATAATACTGACTGATTGACTTCCATATACTGACTGAATTACATGTCGATTTACATGTCTCTAATATAGTAAAATGAACCTGTGTGAACCTATTCTGGAAGATTCTAGATGTTCTATTCGATGCTTCTGGAAGCTTGTGGATGCGTCTGGATGCTTCTGAATGTTTTCTGGATATATCTGGATGCTACTGGATGCTTCCAGATGCTTCTTCTGGAAACTTCTGGATACTTCCTTTTATTATTAAAAAACTTCCGTGACGTTGACACGGACCAGACTTAAGAAAATGAAACAAACCAAAAAAGTTGCACTTGTTTTGTCCGCTGCAAAATGCCACTTGTCAACAAAATTCTGCCTGTGTGCTGTTACCTGTCAGCAGATTGCTCATGTCATGGCATGCTATGACTCCAGACTCCTGAACTGTTTGCTGTGGTAGTATAGTTTGTTTTGTTTTTAAGACATGTAAAATTAGGAACACTTTTTAGCATTGTTCGATGTTGGTTGCAAATGTTTTGTCCATTACTGTATATATATATATAAGTTAGTAAAAACACTTATATAATTTTTGATTACTTCAGCACTGTGTTTCACCATCAGTAGGTTCATCAGGAAGAAGATTTCTTCCTGATGAACCTAGTGATGGTGAAACACAGTGTTGAAGTAATCAAAATTTAGATAAGTGTTTTTACTAATTTATTATTGCTCTGTTCTTTTAGCACTCTGTTTGTAGAATACACTAACATAATTTATTTATATATATATATATATATATATATATATATATATATATATATATATATATATATATATATATATATATATATATATATTTATATATATATATATATACATATATATATATACATATATATATATATATATATATATATATATATATATATATATATATATTTATATATATATATATATATATATATATATATAAAATTATCGAAATATTTATAAATTTTCGATAAAAACCGCTGAAACTTTGCAAACCTGATCAATTGTGTAAATAATTACGGGCTGTTTATATAAACCGTGTGCTGTTTGTCTCACGCAATTAGGTGAAGCAATCAAAACCTCAAAAGATTACTCCAGCAATTGAATTAATATTGTCTGGAACCAGTAAATTTAGAAGTAACCACTATTATTAGATTATATTATAATAAGATCAATATTATAGGTCTTATTAGCGCTCCTGTTTCCCAGATACTTAGTCTTTCATCATCACAAGGTACACCATCTACATCATTTCAGACCAATATTATTAGTCTGAGATTATTGACAAATAAGACCAAAATGAATTAACTTGGGAACTGGAGAGAGAAGATATCCACAATAAAATTCGGTGGACGTGTAAACGGCGCACCCTTACCTCCCCCTCCCCCTATTTTCGGTAACTATCAACAATTAACGAGTGCGATTTATTTTGAAACCTATTGGTTACTAAAAAATAAAATGATTGATGGAAAACAGTTTCCAAACTTTTTATCACGTTTTTATTTCACTCTATGTTAATTTCTCAACGTTTGAAGATGTCTCCTCTTACACATTTTATTGAACTAAAAAATAAAGAAAGTTTAATAAGATTTCTTCAGTCAGGGCTTTGTTAAACAAAAAAGAATAATGTAGGGCATGTCTTTGAACAACATTAAGTAATCAGTGCATATGATATAATGACTAAAAAGGAATATTTGACACGTGTGTAGGATGGATTTGCTCCAATAGTGCGGCCGTGGTGCAGTGGTAAGAGCGCTTGCTTAATTAGCAGGAAATCCGGGTTCGAAACAAGCTTTGGACATATTTTTGCGTCACGGTAAGGAAGGAGGCGTAAACTTCCTGATTAAATGCACTTCCGCGGTGCTCTGTGACAAGACCGTTAGGTCTTCTTGGGGCACCTAAACAACAGAAGAAAAAAATAATAATATTTTTTCCATTAATCCAAAGATGGGTGGCTGTCGGGTCTACGATTCATTCATATTAATGGACTGTCTATAATAGTTTGAATAACATAGGCTTTAACCATCTCAAAGTATCATTCCTGGAAACCCCCATTGGTATTTTATCCTCAAAAAAGCAAGTAAAACTCATCTATACGTCCGCGTCAAGCCTTATGTTGCAACATTTGAGAGGACATACTACAGCCAATACCCTATCTTTGTCCCATTTAAAACAATGGACAATAATATACCTTTAAGAAAGTTAATAAAGCTTTTTGCACAAAGGAAAATCTTAAGGAAGTAGACTTAAAAAATAAAGCCTAATAACCTAGTTGTTGCTGAAGACATATTTGTCTACATATATCTACAAAAAGCTTAACGTAATAATACCATGTGTATTTAACGTAATGTGACCATCTATAATATCTGAATCTGGTATTTTACTACAAATTTTTGATTTGTTTTTAACTCTGATGTACTTTTATACTCTTTCTGTAAATAATGAACACATTACGTTAAATACAGATGGTCACATTACGTTACATACATATGGCAAGATAAACCAGATAAACATACACATGACCAGATAAACTAGATAAAAGAAATCTTATAATATTTTGTCATTTTGTAAATCACAAGCATTATTCGTACAAGGTTATTAGTTAAAAATACCTAACATAGTATATCAAAAATCTAGACCTTTCATACATTTTATATAGAGTTCTGAATACAGGACTAAAAATGTATTAATGAGCCATAATTCAGATACATATTTAGTAAATTAGTAACAAACCATAAGTACATTAAATCATTTTTGGATACCAATTATGTAATTCAACAAAATGACGATAAGATAAAACTAGACATAAAATTTAGTCTTAGTATTCTTTATCTCAGTTTTATCTTGGGGTTTTATCAATAAAACTGGGATATTAACTATAAACTAAAGATAATAAATAATTAATCATAAATAAAAATTAATAAAAGGGCAAGAAATAAAGGATATAATCTGTATTCAGTAAATTATATTCAGTTTTTATATGATCATTATTTCACTACTGACATCATTTGTAAAGGCATCCGAAACTTCTGCAAGAAACTTTAAATCATCTTGCGTTTCTCCTTCTTTGTTATTACCTTTCCTTAACGGTTCCGTGCTTTCTTTCCGCTCCTTTACTACTATTTCCTCATCATGAAAGAACGCTTCCAAACAGTACGCACATTTTCTTCTATGTACTCTTGCTGATGTCATAGCATGATGATTCTTAAAAAGAGAGCAACTCAGATAAGACTGTAAAAGATCTATATGGGGTAATTTCAGCATAAAAATTATTATACATCAGAATCATATAACTTTTATTGTATCTAGGTGAAATAGATCTTCTATTTTCTAAATAAATTTCATATATCATGAAGCTCATGCTTCATGACACATCAGATCCCAAAATCATATCCTATAAAAACATTTTTAGTAACACTCAACCAGCGACAAAGTATCAAAACCAATCAACCTCACTATTAGCCATGTTCATATTAAAAAATTCAAATAAATAAAATATGTATATTTTTACGGTATTTATATTTAAAAAATTAAGTTATTAAATAATTTTTTCTAAGTTTATTTTGTTTCAGTCCTTATGCCATATCAGCTAACGAAGGTTCAGTCGGAAAACCGACCTCCTATAATTGTTTCCATTTTGGTAACAAGGCTTCTTTGATGATACCTTCACCAAGCAAGACCACTAAATTTCAATTTTTTTAAACTTAAATGAATGTAAGATGTTTACCATTCTAAAAAGTTTTTGTTTTAAAAGTTATCGGACGTTGATCTTTGTATGCTTGTATGGATCATTTTGATGTTTTGTGTGGATCAGTTGGCTGCCAATCGATTTACAGTTATATAAGACTTTGAAAGGTTTTTCATTGAAGATTTTCTTCAAATATGTATCATTACCAATTATATGCCAGTGTTTATTAATTTTTTTTATCAAATCTTTTCCAATAGAATCATTACGAAGTACAATAAGAATTCTGTTTGCTATTTTATTCTTTTTTGTTTTATTCTTATTCTTTTTTTCATGAAGTAACAGTGTCCTGTGTATGTTGATGAGAGATCTGTTAAATTAGTGATTTATTATATTCAACAGATAACCTTTAACAATTAAGATTTTAGCCAAATTGTTTAGTTCTAAGATTAGATTTCCTTTATTCAAAATAATTCTATTTAGTCTTCATGCCTGACCATTTACTATATCGATTTTTTGATGTCTTGAATGGTTTAAGTGAAAATTTAAAAAATAAAGTGTGTCAGAAGGTTTTCTATATAATTTTGAAGAGAAGGTGTCATCTTCATTTTTTTCTAGAATGATATTCATAAAGTTGGTTGATGTTGAAGAGGTAATAAAAGTAAATTTTATATTTTTGTTATTTTTGGAGTACGTTCATGTATTCCTTTAGACTTTCTAGTTCGTTTGTTGTCTCGTTGAAGATGAGGAAAATATCATCAACAAACCTTTAATTGAATATTACATTTTTGTTATATTTCATGCAGATCTGTTCATCTATTGCTCATATATTTGCCTATGGAGGGGCCATTCTTGTCCCCATTGAGGTCCAAAACTTCTGGTGGAAAAAAAGTTTGCCAAACACGAAAGAGCAGTTAGTGTTAGCTCTAGTAGTCTACTAAGAGAAGTTGTGGGAGTAATAGGTGGGAGGTGAGAGTTGTTTTGGAAATTTTATATTTTGTAGGTTATTATGTATTAGATTTTCTATTGCCTTAATTCTATCCTCATGAGGGATGTTGGTGTATAGAGACTCAGCATCGGCTGTGACGTATATTTATTTATTGGAATTGAGATTTTAGATATAATTTGTAATAAGTGTGTGGTATTTCTGAAGTAAGCGGGAAGTGACTCAGCCATGAGTTGAAGGTATTTTACAACATATTTTGATATGTTGTCAGTTGGCCCTTTGTAACCTTACACGGTTGGTCCATGTTCCACGTTTTCTTTGTGGATTTTGAGCCATAAAAAATATGAGTTCTAAAGTTTGTTCCTAGTAACATGGTAACATGGTAACATGAACTCGGCAATCTTCTCAGTGATTAAAACGTTTTTTGAGAATTAAAGAGTTTTTTGAGAATAAAATTTCATTGACGATGTTGTGTGTATTTTGAGTGGTGGGATCTTCATATAATTCACCATAAGCGGCTTTATTTTCATGAATCTCAATGATTTTCTTTTCATAAACTAGGGTATCAAGGATGCATATTCCCCCACCTTTACCTTTCTTTTGAAGGTAATGTCTAAATTATTTCTTAAAGTCTTCATAGCCTTGTTTTCTTTAGGTTTCAGATAAAAATAAACATCTTTTTGTATGATAGCAGAAAGTTGTGGCGAGATTTCTCGCTAAAAGTGTATATCTTTTTGACTTGTGTTTGAATTTTATCTGACGGTTAAAAAATCGATAAATTAATTTAAGCCACCATAATATATTATTAATACATTGCTTGAATTAAAATCCCGCATTTGTCTGGGCCAAGTAAAATTGAAGTTAAGTGCAATTATAGAAAAGGTAGTTGAAGAAAATTTAGTTTCTACTTAGTTCAATTGATATGGTTCATAATGATCATATTAATATGGTAAAATAGAGTTGTTTGTGTTATGTTAAATTTTCATTTAGTTTATATGGTTTATTGCGGCTCTTCGTTTTATATTTATTCTGTAAACAAACTTGGTTTATATAAGACCAATTTCGTTTTATATTTATATTGTAACCAAACTTTGTATATATAAGTACAAATATGTAATTTAATCTCAATTTAGTTTAATTTATACGGTTCTTATTAAAATAATTTAGTTCCTACTTTGTTCAAATTATATAGTTAATACATAAATAGTTATATAAAGTTTAGTTGAAATAATACGGTATACTAAAAAAACTCGTTTTATATAAAATTTATTTTATTTAAGTTATACGGTTTAGTGATGTTATTCGTTTTGTTTTTAGTGTATATTTATTTTAATTTTATACGAATTGTTGAAAGTATTCGTTTTAGCTTTTAATTATAAAGCAGTATTGTAGAAAAGGCTATAAAAGATCTAAATAGGGTAACCTTAGTATAAAAATATTAAACCTTAAAACCAGAGAATATAAGAAAGAGAAAAATATACTACCATGTTCAAAATATATTTCCATATTCAATTGAAATATTTGAATGAAAAATAATTCTTTCAAGTTATACAAATATATTTTTTTAAATCTGCCTTTTCTCAATGCAAACACAACGTTATTCCAATGTATACAGATTACCGTTAATCGTGTGTATATAATTCAACGTTAATCAGTACACATTGGATTAACGTTGCATTAGAAACATTGGATCATTGTTTATCCATATACATTGGATTAACGTTGATCCCTATACATTGGGTCAACATTGGGTTTAGATCGGATAAACAACCAATTTTTGCGATGTTTTTAAACACGTTGGACCAATGTAATTTTACTAACTATTTTTAATCACGTTGTTATTAAGGTTTTAATTAACATAAGTACGATAAAACTTAAGGTGGGGGGATACAAATGCCCCTGCTACCACCCTCTGGTTTTTATGGGCTTATGTATATATAAATATATATTTATGTATATGTATATATATATACATATATATACATATACATATATATACATATATACATATATATACATATATATATATATATATATATACATATATATATACATATGTATACATATATATACATATATATACACATATATATATATATATATATATACATATACATATATATATAAATATATATACATATATATATACATATATATATATATATATACATATATATATATACATATGCATATATATATACATATGCATATATATATACATATACATATATATATACATATACATATATATATACATATATATACATATACATATATATATACATATACATATACATATATATATACATATACATATACATATATATATACATATACACATACATATATATATATACATATGTATATATACATATATATATACATGTATATATACATATATATATACATATATACATTCATATATATATACATACATATATATATATATATATATATATATATATATATATATATATATATATATATATATATTAATATAAGGTCTTGTTATATATAAATCAGTCCTTCACTACTTATTCTGAACACTGAACTTGTGCATTTAAGATCAAATGGAACACAATACTTTACACTTTATAATTTCAGAGGCTCAATAAACTTACATAGGTTACTGTAAGTTTTAGCCTATTCATTCTATGTAATCTCGCCACACTTAAATGTATAGTTAAATATGGCATACCTTAAAAAACTCAAGCATATTGTATATGTAAATTTGTGTAATGTATAACTTATACAATATATGTTTCTGCATATACATACATATACAATACACATAACTGCCTCAATCTATATTATGTAATGATTACATAATATAAATTGCATTAAACATCACATAAAAAGACTATAATGAGATTAGATAGTCTATTTATGCTATGTAATCTCATCATTCATGCTATGTAATCTCATCATTTATACTATTTAATCTCATCATTCATGCTATGTTATTTTATCATTCATGCTATGTAATCTCATCATTCATGCGATGTAATCTCATCATACTTAAATGCATAAAGTATAACATATATTAAAAATCATAAGAATATTGTATATGCATATTCGTAAATATGTGTAATGTAAAACTTATTCAATACATTTTCTTACATATACAATATACTAAAATGTCTCAATCTATATCAAACTTATACTATAAGTATTTGTATATCAGTAAACTTTTGTATCATACAAATGAATTTGATACTAAAACATAGAATTTCATTGTAGATATCTTCCTTATTTGTCTTATTATTATATAATTTTAGGATAGTTGTTCCCTCTAAACTTTACTGGTTCCAAAAAGTTTTAACCATAGTTTCAATTGCAGGAGTTATCTTTTGAGTTTTCAGAGCTGACAACATGGGTTTTAAAGGGGAGAGCCGCAATTGTCAAATCTAAAAATCCTCTATATGTAGAAATTTCTAAAAAAAAGAATTTTAAAAAATGGTCATTTAAAAAAAAAAGTGGGGGTTGGGGGCAGTGCCCTCTTGTTCGCCCCCCTCCTCCTCCTGGTGTCGTCGGCCCTGGTATTAGACTACTTTACGAAACTGCGTGAAACAAACAGCTCATGTTTTATTCAAACAGCCCGTAAATATTTACAAAATTGATCAGCTTCGCGGATTTTCAGCGGTTTTTGTCGAAAATTTATAAACATTTTAATTAAAAAAAAAAATTTTTTAATTTTTTTTACTTTGCTCAACCCCCCTCCCCCAGAAGTTCAAAATATTATAAATGGTGTTTGTTAATGTATATCTAACAATTGAAAAAAAATCAGACCTGGGGAACAACTAACCCTGACGGTCACTCTGGTCCACAGTATTTTTAACCCTAAATTTCCCCCTTTTAAAGAACCAAAATTTAAAAAAACTAAAATAGTCATTTTTAAATAGGGGTTACTAATCTAGTTTCGTACGTTAAATACTTAAAAAGTTAAATTAGGAAAAACCTTAAAGAAATGCAAGTAAAATCCTAATTCTACTTAAGAGTAATTCCACGTCAAAACAACCATATTTTTTTTTAAATGCAACCCTATGTCCTTGGATTTTTTTTATATTTTTACCATAGTTAGTACATTATAAAATAAGATAAATCCCAAAATTTCAAGGTCTAACTCCCAACGGTTCGTGAGTAATGGTTGTTTTAATTTTGGCTACTATTATTGTTTTGGTCATTTTCCGCCATTTTTAATTTTACATTTTTCCTTATAAAACCAAGTCTATAAACATTTGAGTTCTAAAAATAAGTGACTTAGTTAATTTCTAGGTGAGGAATTTGAATATATAAATAAAAAACACATTTTATAATTAAAAAGTACCTAAATATCAATTATAAATGTTAAAATCATGGACACCTGCCCCAGTAAAATTTTTAGATGTGCGGTAAATTTTTTAAGCTTAAAATTTCAAATTAGATCATTGTATGTTTGAAGAACATTGTGTGAAAAAATCATTTCTGCCAAATATATAGTTTAAAAATTAAATGAAAAATATTACAAAAAAAGCAAATATAGCATATTTCGCTTATCGTAGTATTCAAAATAAATAAAAATGATTCATACTTGAATTGATATACAATTTTTTATAATATATCCATTAAAAACTATTGATTTACAAATATATACTTATTAATTTTGTTAAAATCTTTTTTTGAAAGTTCATATTTGTCTGATATTATTTTTGGTGCACTTATTAATGTTATTACATTAATAAGTGCACCAAAATGTTATTGGTGATTGGTATCCAACAATAATCATTCCTTTTCGGCCAGAAAAACTGTTCAGATGGACCGTGTGGATGCATAAATTTTGTTTTTATATCATTATATTCTTCATCTTTTTCTTCAACTACTGCAATTCACCAAAACGAGTCATATGTACATGCGTAATATTTGTATTTCTGCATTAGCTCAAAATTTATCAAACTTAAATTTTGGTAACTTGATTTTTTAGTTATATTAATAGATTTTGGATTTGTATTGTTACTAGTTTTTTTAAATAACATAAATGCTTTCGAAACTGGTATGCAATGGTGAAATCTTCGCCCTCCTGGTATTGTTTTTCTCTTCTCAAATCGTTTATTTTATGACATTATTAAGTTTAAAGAACTTTATTGTGAGCGTTTTGTTAGAGCAAAATTCAAACATTGCATCGATTGTTAGTATTTGATTTTTCTTTGGATGATTTCTTGCAATTGTTCGTTTTACTGTATCACCTATTGCATCACAAGAAGATTTGCCATGACTGGTTGCAAAAAATATCCATTCAGGATTCAATAAAAAATCTTCTGAATGATGGCATAGATTTTGAAAATTTTTATACTGTCCTCCACATCCATCAGAAAAGTAATACAATTTGAAAATTAAAGAAGGATTTTTTTGATATAATTACATAAAATATATTTGAAATCAAATTACCTTTCTTTTTTTTTTATGCACTTTATAAACATTACAATAATTGTCATTTTTCTTTTCAAATCTTTTTCCAAAGTAGTGAAAATGGTGATTACAAATGCTGAATAGTTCTTCACAAGCACGCAACTCAGATCTCCATAAAATGTTTTGACGAGTATCAGTGTCTAGGTCATGTAGTAAAAAAATCTCTTTATTCTAGAATATGAGGTTTTATGGCACTCTGACTTCAAAACTTTACCAATATCACGTGAAATCATTTTGATAATGAATTAAAAAATGTTATACTTGCAAATTTAAAAATGCACAAGTATTAATTACATTATTTATGTAGAACTAATTGCAACATTTAAATTAGATGAATATGTCTGAATTCAGCAATTAAACTTTGATAATTGGAAAAGACAAGGAACCAAGAAACAAAAAGGAAACAAAAATTATATTAAAAAAACTTTCATAACTTGAGAACCACCTAGATTTAGATGTTGGTAGGAATTATCATTTTTTCCTTAAGTACTTTGGCGAAAATTGAAAAAAAAATCAGTGAATTTAGGGTTGTATCGCCTGGTTGTTTTGAAATGGAATTACTCTTAGGAAAAGAAATAAAAATTGCACGTTTAATTCTGGAGCGGAATCACAATTTTTTGGTGTTTGAGTTAAATAACTTCCAGGTAAGTTCTATATTCCAAACCTTTGAATGTTCATACTTATGTCATTTAAAGATGTTTTGCAAAAATTTGTGCTGCAAAGAACTTGGGAACAAAAATACCCTAAAAATTAGAAATCTAAAACGTGGGGAAATTAATTTTTTGAAATATGAGTTCTAATATCCTAAACTAGATAGAAATTTCTTTAAGGTAATAAAATTTCATTGAAAAATAATGATTTGTTTAGAAATCATACCTAATTAAACAACCCCCTCATTTTGAGGGGGTTGTAAACTTTACATGGTTATACCTTCTGAATGCCAAATGATTTTTTGACAAAATTTTAAAAATATGTACAATTTTTAGTCTTATTAAAGTAAGTAATTTTTCTGTTTGAAAAAATCAATTCCCTTTACGTTTAGGCGGATGATTTCTACTTTTTAGGGTATTTTGTTACCAGACTCTTCGCAGTGCAATTTTTTGCAAAACATCCTTAAATGACATAAGTATGAACATTCAAAGGTTCGGAGTATAGAGCTTAGCTGGAAGTTATTTAACTCAAACACCAAAAAATCGTGGTCCGCCCCTGCAATTATATATACATTTTTAGTACAAAAGTAAAATATTTTCAAAACTATGCATTTGGCGTAAATGATTTTTTCACACAATGTTTTTCAAACATACAATGACCTAATTTGAAATTTTAGGCTTAAAAAATTCACCGCACACCTAAAAATTTTACAGTGGCAGGTGTCCATTATTTTAACATTTATAATTGATATTTAGGTACTTTTTAATTATAAAATGAGTTTTTTATTTATATATTTAAATTCCTCACTTTGAGATTAACTAAGTCACTTATTTTTAGAATTCACACGTTTAAAGGCTTGGTTTTATAAAGAGAAATGTAAAATTAAAAATGGCGGAAAATGACCAAATCAATAATAGTAGCTAAAATTAAAACAACCATTACTCACAAACCGTTGGGAGTTAGACCTTGAAATTTTGGGATTTATCTTATTTTATAATGTACTAACTACGGTAAAAATATAAAAAAAAATCCAAAGACATAGGGTTGCATGCCCTGGTTGTTTTGACATGGAATTACTCTTAATGATTCCGTTACACTTATTTAAGCAGTAACTCATAAAACACAAAGTAAACAAAAAATTATTAAAAAGAACATTTTTAGTTACAATATCATAATTTAAATGCCTTTTTTATATAGATAAATACTATAAAATTTCTCTTTCTTGATTAGAGCAAAAGATTTAGATGCGTGGGTAAGAAAAAAATTATTGTTCTATAGTGATTAAAATGTTCCTTTAATTGTTATAATATATTCTCTCAAGAAGCTTTAAAAAAAAAAAAAAGGATTGAGGTTGGTCTTTAATTACCTTGAATATATCAATTGAATAGTTCAACCTTGACCTTGAATAGACGCTTTAAGATTTGCTATTCTTAATTTATTTGGGTCAATTTCTGCTTATATTTTTGAGTTAAAGATGTTTAAAATAGACTATTTTAGGCCGATAAAATATAAAATACAACATTGCAAAAAAATAAAAATTGTTTCATTAATGATTATTTAACTTAAAAATTTTAAACAGGGTTTTTAAGTAAATAGAAATAAATAAAGTAAGAATATATATTATAATGTATCTAATAAAATCAATACACAATTATTAAACTCTTAAAATATAAACTGCATTTTAATTACAATTTATAATAGTTAAAATTTTTAGTTAAGAGATAAAAAAAATTGTTCAACGCAACAATAATATAGAAATTTAATTTTAAATTTTTATTTTTTAGTTATGACCCTAACGCTTCTCTTTTGTAACCTCCGCCATATTTTCCTCCATAACCTCCCCCATATTTTCCTCCATAACCTCCGCCATATTTTTCTCCGTATCCTCCGCCATATTTACCCCCGTAACCTCCGCTATATTTTCCTCCGTAACCTCCACCATAATCATTTATTTCGTTTAAAGATGACTCTTCGCTTTTCTAAATAATATGTTGATTAATAAAAATATTTGATATAAATTGATATTTAAAATATCGGTAATTATATAGCGATAGATTTCTCATAATGACATTGGATGTATTTAAAGTTAAAGCCTTTTGTCATGTTAATAATGAGAATATTTCTAGGTTGTCATTAAGTTCGATCTTTTTTTTACCTCTTTATTCCGACTATTTAAAGATAAATTTTTTTGCCACACCAAAGGTTACATTATTTTGGGCATTTTATGGACAAAACTTTAAAAAAGCAAAAAATGCGACATAACCTATTGCCATGCAACAACCGATATATATATATATATATATATATATATATATATATATATATATATATATATATATATATATATATATATATATATATATATATATATACCGTTTAAGCTTATTAGAATAGTTTGTAATTTAAAAAAATTCTTAATAGATTGATGTAAATAATAACATTTTAAGTCAAAATAGTTAAATTAACATAAAAAAGATATAAAAGAAATAAAGTTACGTCATTGGTTTCATCTTTAAAATCGTTTTCTTTATTTCTAAGATATTGTTTGAAAAATTAATAATAAAAGATTACACTTGATAAATTAGTTTACTTTCCTATATTCCTTCTGAAAAAAATTAACAGCTTAAAGCAAAAATAACAAAGTTTCATCATAAAAAATAAAATTTGAATATAAAAAGCAGTTAATTAATTGCAGGGATCGTACCTGCTTTTTGTTTGGTTTTTTTTGTGTGTGTTCAAGAAAGATAACTTTTAGATATGCAGCAAACTTTAAATGTTTGCCACATGAATGAAGCAAAAGTTTATAACCCGCTCACTGTTAGGTGGTTATAAACTTTACAAGGTTTAAATCTGAAATCTACAGGTGAATATAATTTATTTTAATTAAGTAATAATATAAAACTCAATAAATTATTGCCCTCACATTTGGGGTTGGGAACAAGATTTAGAGTTTGTTGCATCTAAAAACTATGCGTATACAAAAACTTTGTGTTTTTTTTTAAAAGTTTGTTGTTTTTAAAACCTTACATTTCTTTTTTGTAACCTCCGCCATATTGTCCTCCATAACCTCCACCATATTTTCCTCCATAACCTCCACCATATTTTCCTCCATAACCTCTACCATATTTTCCCCCGTAACCTCCGCCATAATCATTCACGTTATTCAAAAATAGTTCTTCGCTGTTCTAAATAACAAAATGTTGATTGATAAACCACTTGATAAATATTGGCCTATAAAATAAAAATAAAATCAATAAAGTTTTATAAAAAGAAAATTGTTTGAGTATAGTTACGTCATTGGATTCGTCTTCAAAATCATTGTCTTCATTTCTAAAACGAATTGCAAGTTATTTCAAACATTTGACACAATTAAAAAACGTGGGCTAGTTGTTATAAACTTAACAAAGTACAAATAAATTAGTTTGCGTTTCCACACTCCCTCTGCAAAAAAATAGTAAAAGTGAAAGTAAAAATTATTTAATTATAAAAAGAAATTATAATACTTTAATGAGTCTACTCATTAAATATTTTATTGAGTAAATTTAAAATATTTTGAATAAATTTAAAATATTTTATTGAGTAAATTTAAAATATTTTATTGAGTAAATTTAAAATATTTTAATGAGTATACTCATTACTGGTAAAATAAGAATATTTTTACAAAAAAATGAAATTATGACTTTACAAAAGCCCTATTGTCTTTTGTTAATAAAAAGATTATTTTTATGTTACTGTTAAAACCTTACATCTCTTTTTTGTAACCACCACCATACTTTCCTCCATAACCTCCTCCATATTTCCCTCCATAACCTCCGCCATAATTCCCTCCATAACCTCCGCCATATTTCCCTCCATAACCTCCACCATAATCATTCAATTTGTCCAAAGGTATCTTTTCGTTTTTCTAAATAACAAAATGTTAATTTAAAATAGCTCCCAAAGATGTTTATCTAAATAAATCTAAACAACTATAAAAAAAAACAGAAAAATAATAAAAACGCGCACACATACGTTAAAACACTCCATATGTGTTGGATTAACGACTATAGCGTTTATTTTTACCTTAAACCTACTTGCTAAATTTGTAATGTTTCAAATATGTACGATATAACCATGTACACATTTTTGTTTTCATGTAATTTCATAAAATATCGTAAGGTTATGAAACTAAAATATATTTTTAAACCAATGGTGAAATATAATCCTAAAAGGATTAAACAAATTAAAACGACATAATATTAATAAATAAAATAGTTACGTCGTTTGATTCGTCTTCAAAATCATTATCTTTATTTCTAAATCACATTGCAAATGGTCTTAAACACTTAACAAAAGAAACGATTGATATTTAGAAAAAAAAATTTGTTTAGTATCCTCCCGCTAAATAAGTTAAACTTACTTTACATCAGTGATTTTATTTAAATTCGCTTCACTCAGCTAAAAAAAATAATTTGCATTAAAAAATTATAAAGAATTTATTAACACTATTTATAATTTTTATTAATATTGTTAGTTGACTGCTATATTTATTAAGTTTTATCAATATTATTCATAGTCATACATTTTATAATATAATATATACACTTACAAAAAACTGAAATGAAACCAGGAATATAACAATTATGCTAAAATAAGCCATTTTTTTTTTACTTAGTTCTTTCAACTTTTTACTTAGTCCTTTCAACTAAAATAAGTGACTTAAATATATTTTCTGTTCATTTTATACATTTTACAAAGCTATTTTAGAAATATTAATCTTATTTACTACCCATATAATTTTTTTAAATTGGACTGTGGCGGATGTTAGTTAAAAGATAATTATTTTAATTGCAAATTAAAAACGAATATTTAATAAATTTAATTCATAAAAAAATGCAAAAGCTTTATCTTTCTACTAATAGATGTGCATTAACGTTATTGCGTTTAATAAACATAATAGCTAATTAATTACAAGTATAACGATTACGAAGTTATTTTTAGTTTACTTTTACTAATTGCATTAATATGCTTTGAAATTAATACTTCCATATAAGGATTTTGTTGGTTTTTTTTGATAACGTTGATTGTGAATTTCACAGGGTGTGAGATTTATCTGTTTTAAAAAACTTTATTTGTTGCTAGAAAAGAAGTTTTAAGGGTTATAATAAAAAAATTATTATTATTAAATGTCGTGAATGAGGTCTTCTGAGATGCTAGTAAACAATTAGCGGTTGTATCTTAATATTAACATTAATGTTTTTGCAATGATGCGGTATTCGTGGAGGTATTGCAAAATTATTCCAACGTAATTACATGTATTTAAGGTTATTAATATAACATTTTGTGGTTCTGAATTTTATATAAAAAAAGGATGATATTTGTAAATAATATATTCGCAGTCAGATAATAATACAATAACATAAGTTTTAAAAAACAGTGATTCATTAGTGTCTCTAGGAAACCTTTACAATTTCCCCACATAAAAGTTTTATTGAGTTATTTTCAGAATCAATAGAACAGTTCAATTTTATTCAGGCTTTCTATTGCAGTATGTTTTTAAAATCAATAGTGCAAATTTAATAGAAAGATCTCAGAAATGTTTTTAAACAACTATACATAGGATTTTACTTTATTTAGGCAGTATGTTCGTTTAAAATTATTTTGTATATCTAATGGAAAAACAAAAGTTAAGTACTTGAAAAATTTAATTGACAAAAAAATTATGGTAAAATATGAAATCTATTTTTTAAATGAGTTGAAGAGTCAAATCGATTATTTATTCCTGAAACCAAATTATTCTCATATTGCACATTTAATATGTTGAAAAAACCCATATATTCTCCTATTCCAATATAATTTATTATGATGGAATACATTAAAGCAATTTATATAAGATTTCTTTTAAATGCTTTCAAACAGTAAATGCCAATGTTATTTTCAAACAGTTGACAAACATCTAACATATGATAAACATCATAACATATGCTTTCATAGCTTAATTAAATAATAATAAATATATGATAATTTGTTGAGATTCGATGCCATGAAAAATCTATGATAGCCTTTACCTATTAAAATTAAATTATTATTAAATATTAAAATTAAACAATTAAACAATATTTTAGATAATAAATAAAAAATAGTCATATAGTTTTTTGCTAAAGTTTGTTTATAAGAAAACTCAAATAAAAAAAAAAAGTAATCGATGATGAATTTTTAACTTTGCTCTTTTCTGACATTATAAAGCAGCCTTAGTGCAGTTGTTGCATGCTTGCCTCAGAAGCTAGAGATCCGTCGTTCAACGCCCTCTCCGGGCAAGTTTTATAATATTGGTAAGGATGGCGTGAACTTCCTTTCAAATGCTCTTCCACGGTGCTCTGTGATAAAACTGTAAGGGCTTCTTGGGGCTAAAATAAGAAACCTAAAATAAAAACTAAATATTAAAACTCCTTTATCTTTTTCATTGTCTATTGTTCATAATTTGATCTTACTCTTGTCGTGTATAATCAAAGTTTTGATTGGGTTTAGTTATTTTTCATTTATTTGTTGATAATGAGTTCAAGTAAAGATTCAGAAAAATCAATAAAGCTTAAGAAATATCAATAAAACTTGTACGGAAAATACTCCAAGAAATGTTTTTTAAAATATAATCAAGTTGATTAGCGGAAACTTTAAATTAACTAACGATCGAATTGACGTTTTACAAAAAGAAGTTTCGTCTTTACAACATTTATATGAAGCATTAAAAAAAGAAAATGAAAGCAGAAAAGTCGAACTTTTAAAAGTCAACACTAAAATATTACATTTTGAAAAAACACAACAAGGTATTGAAGAAAGTGTTACGTTTTCGCAATATTACAACGACAAAAAAGTAAAAGAATTTGGAAAAAAAATGATTTTAAAGTCAAGCCTAGGGGAAGAAGATAAAAATAAAATACGCCGACTTGAAGATCGTCATCGAAGAAATAGTTTTCGTTTTGAAGGAATTGTTGAAAATGACTCTGAAAGCAGGAACGACTCGGAAAAAAATTAATAATTTGTTAGAAAATGGACTTAATGTTAAAGGAGTAGTTCTGAAAGAGCTCATAGAACAGGAAATTAAATCCACAAACCAAGAACTATTGTAACAAAATTACTAAACTACGAAGATAAGGTTGAAATTTTAAGGGGGAACACCCCTCAAAAATTTATTTTCTAAAATATAGCATTACAAAAGTTGTTATATGTTTCAAATAGGAGGACATAAAATGTTAGGAAGATTTATCACAAATAATGGCACCCCGTTGCCATGGCAACCTGGTAACTAGGGAAAAAAGTGAAATTAGTTCCCTCGCCCTGGCAAAGATTGGAGTTGATTAGAATAATATTTTTAGCTGATTTTTTCAAAACTTATAGAATATTGACAGATCTATGCAATAAGCAGACAGTTTTTTCTAACAACCTTTCTACCAGGTGTTATCCATGTTTGATTGTAGAAATAATTTTTAGCACAAAAATCACATACGTTTTTCAATATTTCTTCTGTTTAAAAAATGTTTTGAAAAAGTTGTCTGTTCATTGTATACATCTTTATTAAAGGAAGCCTTCCTGAAAATTTCATACAAATCGGTCAAGCGGTTTTCAAGATATCTTTGCCGGGAGATTAAAAACCAGCGTTCTGAGAAAAATGCAAATAAAGATAAAATTGGAAAAAAAAATGTTATAAAAACAATAGTAACTCAAAAAATACCATATATAAAAGTATGTTAACTATAGTTTTTATTCATGAAAACCAGCCTCATACATATTTCCTTCTTTCTGATCAAATTTATCAGATTTTTTATGTTTGCGTCCTCTCAAAATTTTCCTACGCTTCTTGATGGTATCTTTGTTTTTATACTCCGACATCCTGATTCTTCTCCGGTTCAAGTAATTGCAACTAGAAATGGTATGCTGTCCTGGTATCATAAGTAGTTTTTCAAATATTAAAATACTAGACTTTAATCCTATATTAAAGGCTCCAATAGCATCATAGAGTCCAAACTTTAGCTGTGTAAGCGAAACATACTTTGACTTAGGTATTCTGGACCATATCATTGCATTAAAGCTTTCGTTCTGATTCTGCGTTTTCCCATGAAGTAAACGGTTTAAATAAGAATCTGATGTTAATTCAACATAAATGGGCTTCAATTTAAGAATAATATCAATAGGAAGACCTATTCCTGGTTTATACTCATTTGTACCATTAGCTTTATCTCGATTGTATTTACACCAACTATCTTTACCGACCGGACAATGCGGATAATGATAATTATTTTTCGATGAAGATGCAACATGAAATAAACTTGCTAAAGGCTGAGGATCTCATACCTTCAAGGTTGCCACAATTTTGTCTAATAGAAATACCAAAATAATTTTGTAATCTATCAATTGTAGCATTTGTTAAACGGCCTTTACCATTTAAGCCCTTGACTTGTTTTTTTAATTGCCGACAGCGAGATACAATACGCTTTTGAAAATGTCAAACGCAATCTAATTTTATTATTTCAACATCCTTGTATGTACTTTTAACAGTAGTGTAGCTCTTGCTATCCCCATCACCCAAATATTCTGTGTACCGTAATTTAAATTTCTCAAGAGAGCGATTAAATATATTTACAGCACCAACAGTTTCCATTCCACTAGCAGATCCATCATAATTTTTGTTACAAACATGTGTTTTTAATTCTGCTTGGTTTTGCTGTTTTGAATTGAGGATATTTCGATTTTCATCGCATATTTTACATTTCCTAGATAAGGCTTCGACATCTAAAACCTTCCCACTTTTTATGGACAATGCTGCCGTAACCCCATTGTGGGAACTATATCCCCTTTTTTGCCATGTTCCATCGACAGAAACTCCAATATCAACTACCTCATCAGGAGATTTGCCTTCCCTGAGTTCTTGTACAGCTTCATGCATAGTTTCATTAGATACTGTTTGCGCTGCTGTTACTAATTTATGTACAATAACATTGTAGCTTTTATTACATATTCCTCTTGGCATATTCATAAGAGTGGCAAACCGATGTAGACCAGTTTGGCCCTGACCCAGTGTTCTCATAGCATATATCACTCTTTTATTAACATCATATCCTTCTACATTTCTTGATGTGTAAAAGTCTAATTTAAATCCACAAATACAACCTATAGATAATTTTGATGCAAATCCTTTGCAAGACTTTTTATTCTCGATTAAAGACAACAGAGGTTGCAAACATTCTGGACATCCAAGTTTATCAAATACGGAGGCAAGAATTTCCATATCAACAAATCTGTAGCCACTGACACATTTTGAGTGTTTACTCGGTACTATTATTGGTTTTAGTTTTCTTTTTGATACACTTGCAAATACACTTTCACTATCAACATTATCAACAGAGTCTGTCATATTTACACCATTACTATTAACACTATTTACATCAATATTTACACATTTTTCTTGTTTTCTTAAACCATAAAATGTACATTTACGTTTCTTAAGACGTTTCGTTGAAAATTTAACTCTACCACAACTATATTTCGACTTAAAGCTGTCCATTTTTCTTCACTCGTGTGTAAATTAGCAGCTTAAAAGACGACTTACAATGAACAACACATAAAACACTTTTCTAAATATGTGGTTTTGAATCATGGCTTTAGAGATAGTAGAAAGTATTTATGATGAAACTGCAAAAAAAAACGGCATAAAGAGGGGACTATATGCATTTTATTGATAATTTTCTTGTAACTAGGGGCGTTGCTAGGTGAGAATTGCAAACAGGTAGTCATACAAAAATGTCATTTATTTTACAAATAAAAGTTAATTTTGAATAATTTTTTCACCATTTAATTTTATAATAAATTTACTTTTAGAATAGCTAAAAAAAACAATTAAAAAAAACGTTTTTTTTGAGGAGTGTTCCCCCTTAAAGAATGCAAACAAACAAAAAGGATCGATTTACATTAACGAAGATTATTCAATCGAAACTGCGGCAATTCGAAAAAGACTTTTTGAAGAAAGAAAAAGTCTTAGAATTAAAGGCAAATATTCTATTGTCATTTACGATAAGTTAGTTGTCAAAGAATTTAGAAATAAAAATTTTATGTTAAATAAGTTTTTTTTTAATTTTAATTTTAATATTTTTTGATTTTTATTAACTTTTCTTTGTTATATTGCTCTTATTTAAAATGGCGGAGGATTCAACTTTAAAAATGGCCGAGGATTCAGCTTTAAAAATGGACGAGGATTCAGCTATAAATATGGACGAGGATTCAACTTTAAAAAACTTTAAATTTAATTCATTACGAACTAAAGAATCAACACTTTTAAAAAAAGATTCAGATCCTGATATTAACTTTTATAATAATAATGATCAAACAATAAATGTTAACCCATTATATTATAATGTAAATTCAAAATATATATCATTGAAGAAATGGGGAACGACTCGTTCTTGATCCTTCATGTTAATATAGAGTAATTCCATGTCAAAACAACCAGGCCATGCAACCCTATGTCTTCGGATTTTTTTTATATTTTACCATAGTTAGTACATTATAAAATAAGATAAATCCCAAAATTTCAAGGTCTAACTCCCAACGGTTTGTGAGTAATGGTTGTTTTAATTTTAGCTACTATTATTGATTTGGTCATTTTCCGCCATTTTTAATTTTACATTTCTCTTTATAAAACCAAGCCTTTAAACGTGTGAATTCTAAAAATAAGTGACTTAGTTAATCTCAAAGTGAGGAATTTAAATATATAAATAAAAAACTCATTTTATAATTAAAAAGTACCTAAATATCAATTATAAATGTTAAAATAATGGACACCTGCCACTGTAAAATTTTTAGGTGTGCGGTGAATTTTTTAAGCCTAAAATTTCAAATTAGGTCATTGTATGTTTGAAAAACATTGTGTGAAAAAATCATTTACGCCAAATACATAGTTTTGAAAATATTTTACTTTTGTACTAAAAATGTATATATAATTGCAGGGGCGGACCACGATTTTTTGGTGTTTGAGTTAAATAACTTCCAGCTAAGCTCTATACTCCGAACCTTTGAATGTTCATACTTATGTCATTTAAGGATGTTTTGCAAAAAATTGCACTGCGAAGAGTCTGGTAACAAAATACCCTAAAAAGTAGAAATCATCCGCCTAAACGTAAAGGGAATTGATTTTTTCAAACAGAAAAATTACTTACTTTAATAAGACTAAAAATTGTACATATTTTTAAAATTTTGTCAAAAAATCATTTGGCATTCAGAAGGTATAACCATGTTAAGTTAACAACCCCCTCAAAACGAGGGGGTTGTTTAATTAGGTATAATTTCTAAACAAATCATTATTTTTCAATGAGATTTTATTACTTTAAAGAAATTTCTACCTAGTTTAGGATATTAGAATTCATATTTCAAAAAATTAATTTCCCCCACGTTTTAGATTTCTAATTTTTAGGGTATTTTTGTTCCCAGGTTCTTCGCAGCGCAAACTTTTGCAAAACATCTTTAAATGACATAAATATGAACATTCAAAGGTTTGGAATATAGAACTTACCTGGAAGTTATTTAACTCAAACACCGAAATATCCTGAATTAAACGTGCAATTTTTATTTCTTTTCCTAAGAGTAATTCCATTTCAAAACAACCAGGCCATACAACCCTAAATTCACTGATTTTTTTTTCAATTTTCCCCAAAGTGCTTTAGAAAAAAAGGATAATTCCTATCTAAATCTAAGTGGTTCTCAAGATATGAAAGTTTTTTTAATGTGTTTTTTTATTTTCTTTTTGTTTCCTTGTCTTTTCCAATTACCAAAGTTTAATTGCTAAATTCAGACATGTAATTTAAATGTTGCAATTAGTTCTACATAAATAATGTGATTAATACTTGTGCATTTTTAAATTTGCAAGTATAACATTTTTTAATTCATTATCAAAATGATTTCATGTTATATTGGTAAAGTTTTGAAGTCAGAGTGCCATAAAACCTCATTTTCTAGAAATAAAGAGATTTTTTTACTACATGACCTAGACACTGATACTCGTCAAAACATTTTATGGAGATCTGAGTTGCGTGCTTGTGAAGAACTATTCAGCATTTGTAATCACCATTTTCACTACTTTGGAAAAAGATTTGAAAAGAAAAATGGCAATTGTTGTAATGTTTATAAAGTGCATAAAAAAAAAAGAAAGGTAATTTGATTTCAAATATATTTTATGTAATTATATCAAAGAAACACTTCTTTAATTTTCAAATTGTCATACTTTTCTGATGGATGTGGAGGACAGTATAAAAATTTTCAAAATCTTTGACATCACTCAGAAGATTTTTTATTGAAAGCTGAATGGATATTTTTTGCAACCAGTCATGGCAAATCTTTTTGTGATGCAATAGGTGATACAGTAAAACGAACAACAGCAAGAAAACGTCCAAAGAAAAATCAAATACTAACAATCGATGCAATGTTTAAATTTTGCACTCAAAAAGCGCTCACAATAAAGTTCTTTAAAATTGATAAAGGAACTATGGTTAATGTTAGAGCTACATAAAATAAACGATTTGAGAAGGGAAAAACAATACCAGGAAGTCGAGGATTTCACCATTGCATACCAGTTTCGAAAACATCTATGTTATTTAAAAAAACTAGTAACGATATAAATCCAAAATCTATTAATATAACTAAAAAATCAAGTTACCAAAATTTAAGTTTAATAAATTTTGAGCTGATGCAGAAATATAAATATTAAGCATGTACATATGACTCGTTCTGGTGAATTACAGTAATTGAAGAAAAAGATAATATAAAAATAAAGTTTATGCATCCACATGGTCCATCTGAACAGTTTTTCTGGCCGAAAAGGAATGATTATTGTTGGATACCAATCATCCAATAACATTTATTAATGTAATAACATTAATAAGTGCACCAAAAATAATATCAGACAAATATGAACTTTCAAAAAAAGATTTTAACAAAATTAATAAGTATATGTTTGTAAATCAATCATTTTTAATGGATATATTATAATATATATATTATAATATAATTGTATATCAATTCAAGTATGCATCATTTTTATTTATTTTGAATACTACGATAAGCGAAATATGCTATATTTGCTTTTTTTGTAATATTTTTCATTTAATTTTTAAACTATGTATTTGGAAGAAATGATTTTTTCACACAATGTTCTTTAAACATACAATGATCTAATTTGAAATTTTAGGCTTAAAATATTTACTGCACACCTAAAAATTTTACTGGGGCAGGTGTCCATTATTTCAACATTTATTTTTCATATTTAGGTACTTTTTAATTATAAAATGAGTTTTTTATTTATATATTCAAATTCCTCACCTAGAAATTAACTAAGTCACTTATTTTTAGAACTCAAATGTTTATAGACTTGGTTTTATAAGGAGAAATGTAAAATTAAAAATGGCGGAAAATGACCAAATCAATAATAGTAGCTAAAATTAAAACAACCATTACTCACGAACCGTTGGGAGTTAGAACTTGAAATTTTGGGATTTATCTTATTTTATAATGTACTAACTATGGTAAAAATATAAAAAAAATCCAAGGACATAGGGTTGCATTTAAAAAAAAAATTGGTTGTTTTGACATGGAATTACTCTATAAGAAGTCTTCAAAAAATTTTTGATTCCTTAAAACAATTTTTATATAAAATTAATATTAATTTTCAAGTTATTTATCTCAGCGAAACCATGGTGTGATGACAAAAATATGGTGAACAATTATAATTACCATTTACCAAACTACAAAGTGATTCACCAAATTAGATCATCAGGCAAGGGGATTGTGTATTTTTATTAAAAACTCATTATTGTTTAAAGTTAAGTCAAATTTAAGTTCAACCACTAATGATTATGAGTTATTGTGTATTGAACTAGTTAATATAAACTCAAAAAACATTATCGTCCATGCTTTATACAGACCACTAAATGGATCATTTAAAGTGTTTGAAGATCACATTAAAAATGTAATTAAAAATAATTCCGTTTTAAAAAAATCTGTTTATCTGGTGGTGACTTAAATCTCAATATTTTAGATTATGACACAAATAAAAACAGACAATTTTTCAATGTAATCTATGAAAATAGTTACATTCCTGTCATCAATAAACCTACGCGCATTAACTAAAAAAACTGAAACTTCAATAAATCAAATAATCACCAATAACTTCCTTAATATAAAAATAAAAACAGGAATATTTAAAACAGATATCTCTGATCATTTTCTCATTTTCATTATTTCACAAAAATGGAATAAAATGATATTCAAAAAAATAAAAAAATAACTACAAGAATAATAAACGACTCCTCCTCAGTTAAACATTTTTATAACCTTTTATCATGTGTTAACTTTGATGGCTTATTCCTGAATCAAAACTCTGATAAAGCCTACGATATATTCATATCAGAGTATTATAAAAGTTATAACAAAGCATTTCCAGAAGTTTCAAATTGGTTAAAACAAAAACGCTATTAAACCCTTGGATTACTAAAGGTATTCTTAAATCTTCTAAAAAAACAACGACTATATAACAAATTTCTTAAAAAAAAAAAAACCATTCGTAATGAAACTAATTATAAAACTACAAATAACTCTTTGAGTCAATTTTAAAAAAATCAAAAAAAATATTATTATTCAGATCAATTAAAAAAACACTCGAATGATCCTCAAAGTACTTGGCGTATTATTAAGGAAGTCATTGGTTAAAATAATTCTGACAGAAATACTATTCCAAAATTACTCAAATTTAATAATAACTACGTTTTAAAGAAATAACACTAGTATTATGTCTGATGAAAAACTTTACTGAAGAAGAATTATTAGTCGCGGTCTTTAATCAAGCCCAAAGAAAGTATAGGGGTTGACAATATAAGTAGTAGCATCATTATCAGTTCAATAAAACTCATTAGAATCCCACTCTTGTATATATTTAATTTATCTTTAAAAGAGGGAGTTTTTCCGGAAAAGTTAAAAATCGCTAGAGTTGTCCCAATTTTAAAATCAGGTGATCCTTATGACGTTACTAATTATAGGCCGATCTCAATTCTTACATGTTTTTCAAAAATTCTAAAACGAATTATGTATAATAGACTATTCTTTCTTAAGCAAAAGTAATATTTTGTACAATAAACAATTTGGTTTTAAATCCGGTCATTCTACTGATCACGCAATCTTACATCTTGTACATGATATATTTGAAGGGTTTAATGAAAAAAGTATACTTTAGGTGTTTTTATAGATCCAAGCAAAGCCTTTGATACAGTTGATCATATAATTCTTTTATCCAAACTCAAAATCTACGGTATAAGAAATTCAAACTTGGCTTGGTTTAAAAGTTACTTACTTTACGAAGTTGGAAAAACGGATAATATCACATGCGGTGTTCCCCAGAGTTCAATCGTTGGACCCCTCTTATTTCTAATTTATATTAATGATTTAAATGATTTTTCTAATATATTAAACTCAATTTTATTTGCCGATGATACTAACTTGTTTTATTCCAATGAAGATAATATTTTATTTTTAACAGTAAACAAAAAATTTGATAAACTAAGCCAATGGTTTAAATCCAGTAAATTATCCCAAAACATTAATAAAACTAAATACACATTCTTCCATCATGCTTTTAAAAAAAAACATCCTATGGAAACTACCAAATCTTTTTGTTGATAATGATTTAATAAAAAGGAAAATATCGTTAAAATTCTTTGGCGTAATTCTAGATGAAAATATTAATTGGAGAGAACATATAAATGTAATTGAGAATAAAATCTCAAAAAATATTGGTATACTGTATAAAGCTAAACAATTTTTAAACTAATCTTGTTTAAAATACATATACTTTTCATTTATACATTGTTACCTAAACTATGCAAATATTGCTTCGTGCAGCACCAACGTTACAAAAATAAATAAACTTCTCTTCAAACAAAAACATGCTATTAAGATTTTTACGAATTGAAGGTCGACTCTCCCATACAAAAACGCTTTTTAGTAAACTCAATATATTAAATGTTTTCAAAATAAATCTTTATCAAATTTTTATGTTTAAACTTGGTAAAAAAACGGCACCGCTTTTATTTTACTCAATATTTAAAAAAATAAATCATATATACAGCACAAGATTCTCAAAAAATAACTTTAGTCAATCAAAAACCTATTATTCAGCCACTAAATACTCAATTACAAATCGAGGACCTAAATTATGGTTTACACTTTTAAATGATGGTCTTAAAACACTCTCTTTGCTTAACCAATTTAAAACAAAACTTAGGCAAACTCTTCTACTAAACAACAATGAATTAAATTTCTTTAAAGGCGTTAAATAAAGGTACTCTTATGATTTGATTTATATAACTATGAATATATTTATTAATTTTATATATACACATATAAAGAAAAAAAAATTATATTGTAAATTTTTAAGCGATTTAATTTAATCATTTGTTTATTACAGAGAATGTAAAGAAGTTTACACTATATATTCTTGAAATCTTATGTAAAAAGTACCCCTAGTTGTTCGGCATGTATTTATATGAGAGTGTGTGCATTCACTTTTTATCATTTTGTTTTTGTCATCTATATATTTTTTTTATTTATTTATTTTTTTCTTTCTTTCTTTCTTTATTTAAAATATAATTTTTAAGAACTATTGTAATCGAAAAAAAATAAGTTTCTATCAAAATAAGGCTTCTAATTTTAATTACATACCATTTATTAGGATTAAAGTTATAGAAATACCAACGAAACTGTATCACAATATATATTTTAGAACGTTTTTGAATAGGACATTTAGGGTGGAATGCAAGAAGCGAACTTGAGTCAAGTTCGACTTGAACTTTACTTTGTAACCAATAGTGGCAGAATATTTTTTGAGGGGAAAACCCATACTCTGCTGCTATTGGTTATAATGTAAAGTTCAAGTCGAACTTGACTCAAATTCGCTTCTTGCATTCCACCCTTAATGATCAAATATTTTAAAATATTAAATGATGTAAATGTTGTAGGTAGGGTAGTGTAGTGGTGGTTGAATATTTTAAAATATTAAATGATGTAAATGTTGTAGGTAGGGTAGTGTAGTGGCGGTTGAATATTTTTGCGTTACACTTTAGCAGATTAGAAAACCACAACAGCAAAACAATTGGATTAGAAAATGTTGAATAAGTTCAAAATTAACCAGAAGCAAATCAAATGTCAACAAAATTTTCTTTAGATGATTTTCTATGATGAATAATTCTTTTACTTTTCATGGTATTCATTACACGCACAGTATATATTAAGATATTTAAACTTTTCAACCTTCAGTTATTTTGTAAAAAACTCAAATGGCTTAACACTTGTATCAGAAAATAAAATTATAAATTAACTTTTATTTTTTGCCAATTGGTCAGCCGAGAACCAAGAGACCGTATGTCTATTTTTTGTATTTCCGAGAAAATCAAGTTTAAAATTTTATTTGTTAAGACTTTCTGCCAGAATGTCCGAATTTTTTAAATGTTTTAATAAGTTGTATCATTCTTGAGACTTGATTTTTTGGACACATACCCCATTAATTGTTGAATGTTTATTGATAATAAACAAAAAAAAATACAAGATGTGGACATATGGCCTCTTGGTTCTCGGCAAACGAACTATTTTTATTTCTATTTTATTAAAAAATGTTTTTAAGCTTTACCTGAAGTTTAATGGTTTTTGCGTTTACATTTTTGTTTTTGCAATAGTTACGTAAATTCTTAAAAAATTTAAACATTAGGAAAATAATTAAATGAAAGTTACAAAAAGAAAAGTCATGAATAAAATTTTTAATCGAAACGCTGGTCATCTTACTCTAAACGAGTGAAAATTTGTATACATATTAGTTATGCCGAAAATGATTGTGTTTATTGTTGCCAGGCTTCGATAATTGAAATCTTTTGCAAAGTATTTTTTGATATAAGTATAAACATTTAACTTTAATGTCTGGAAAAATTAAAAACCTTAAAACACTGCGTCCGCCTCTTGCTGTTTCTCTACTTTATATATTAAATTATCAAATTTCATGTTTAGGTATTTCATAATGAAGTAAACAATAACAATTTTTAACATTTAAAGTAAAACACATTATTGTCACTCGTCATATTTTACAAATAACTTCAGGAGGTTAAAAAGGTTTAAAGTGGGCCTCCGGCCTATTATTAAAAAATTACAAAACTAGTAACTTACAAAGTATTTGCCCAATGGGCACAATGACGTTGAAATAACGTTGAAACAACGTCGCAAACCGACAAAATGCAATGTTGAAACAACGTTGAAATTTGGTGGAATTGGAAACAAAATCCGACGTTGAAAACCACGATGTTGAAACAAAGTAGATGAAAACGTTGTTTCAACGTTGTTATAATGTCTTATCGACTACGTATCATCCATATTTCAACTTCAATAAAATAAAAATTAAAAGTTCAACGTTGAAATTACGTTGTTTTAACGTCTCATCGACAATATATCAACAATATATGGTTGATATATTGTCGATAAGGCGTTAAAACAACGTTCAAACAACCTAATTTCAACGTTAAATTTTGGTCGTTTGATAAAAATTATACAGCCTATTGGATATAACTTATATCCAATAGGCTGCAGCCATGTTAAATTGTCATCGTTAACATGTTAAATTGTCTCGACTTGGATTGCGATAAAATAAGACAAAAAAAAGCAAAATTTTGCGCTAAAAGTAGTGTATTTCATGTTCAAAAAATTATTTTAAGGGAGTTTATATAAGAAATAGATAGAATGTTAACATTTTATATATACATTTTATATTAAAATATTCGAATCGTCATTTACGCACCGACCGCCACCATTAGATCTGTCGGGTGCATAAATCAACAAACTCATGATATCTGTTCTGACTTCAGCAACCGTATCAGTCGCTTTACTAAGCATGACGCTCTCTATAAAAAAAGGTATTGCCTGAGTAATTTGCAACAAGTACAGCAAGAACTTGAAATTAAAGTAGCACCAAACCATCAAATTGTGTTTTTCAATAACAGATAACATTACTCATGACTTACCAACAATAACCTTACAAATGTTTGTGCCTTCAAATTTCTCTTTACCCTTGCCGCCAGCCATGTTGAACTTTGATTGTAAACCATTGGTCATCAACCTACAACAAAAATTTATTATTTTTATAAATACATTAAACTTTGATACAATATCAGGTTAGGTAGCTCAATGGCACCGCGTATACCGCGGAATTCCGAATGGTTTTAAAATTTCAAAAATTCAATGACTTTTTTTTTTTGTAGAAATAGGTCAATTTCAATAAAAATTATACATATATATAGTAGATCATCCAGGTCAAATTTGAAAAATCCGAAAAAATGTTTGCGGAAAAAGTCCGGAATTTCCTTCTTAATTTGCTTTCATCTGAGTTGCTTTTATTTTTAGTTTTAAATTTTATCCTGTAAGATAGAGTCTGAATTATATTCAGAATCTAGTGGAAGTTTTTAGAATAAAATAGCTAAATTAAAATAACATAAAACACGCTATTTAGTTATATAGCGCGTGATTCTTCACCATTTAGTAAACTTGGCATCGATGTTCATTTTCACGGTATATATTATATATGAATATTTATTTATATATTTATATATACATATAATATATGATATATCTATATGTATATATATATATATATATATATATATATATATATATATATATATATATATAAATATATATATATATATAAATATATATATATATATATATATATATATATAATATATATATATATATATATATATATATATATATATATATATATAAATATATATATATATATATATATATGATATTATTATATATAACATATGATATATACATAAAATATATGATATGTTAATAAAATATCATATAGACTATAATAATCATAATACTATATTATAGTATTTTTATTATTGTTATTATTATTTTTATATTTTTTTTATATTTGGGAAGAGCGGAAGGAAAAAAGTGATTCTTACGCCAACACATACGTCACTTAATTTCTTTTGACTTTCGTCCAACAAGGGAGTGTTGCTACATCGACTGAGGGTTTGGTTGGGCAGGCAGTCTATCAATTAATAAAAAAAAAATTCCGGTCATTTTAATTTTTACTTTTTGTCAACAAAATATGGACTTTCTGACAACATATAAGAGTTCTATATATATATATATATATATATATATATACATATATATATATATATATATATATATATATATATATATATATATATATATATATATATATATATATATATATAAAACATATGATATATACATAAAATGTATGATATGTTAATAATATATCATATAGACTGTAATAATCATAATAATATATTATAGTATTTTTATTATTGTTATTATAATTATTATTATTTTTATATTTACAAATATGTATATATATGTATATATATATATATATATATATATATATATATATATATATATATATATATATATATATATATATATATATATATATATATATATATAACATTGATAATATATATTTTATATTTATATAATATAAAATTAGTATAGTCAAATATACTAACATACATAGTAAAACAATTTAATCAAACTCTAAAAAAGTACTTACTTAAACAAACTCTAAAACAAATTCAAGCAAATTCTTTATTCAATACACACTGATGAAATAAAAAAAAAAAATTAAATATTTATCACTAATACATCGCAAATTAAGCAATGTGGTATCGTTAAATTGACAAACTCAAAACCTTATGAAATGACAATAGATGGCCTAATCAATGACTCGTAAAGTCACGCATGCGTATTTTAGTTCTCAAAACGCAAAACGAACGATGAAACTCATCATATAGATGTTGAATTAACGTTGATTCAACGTCGTGTTAAGTTTATCGTTTTCAACGAATTTTCAACGTTAATAAAATGTTTATTTTTGGTTATATGACGTCGCGACTAAAAATCAACCTTAAATCACTGGTCGCTAGTTCTTTAAAAACTCTGCAGATTTGTCGGTTCTACTGTTCGATTATTTACTAATACCTCAAACTATTTGATTTTAACTTTTTGAAATTTTTTACTAGCAAGTTCTTCAATTACAGAATGGTTTATGGTTGATCTTAAATCGTATTTAATGAGCTAGGGTAGAGTGAACAAAACGTTCTCTTGAAAACGAATCTCTTGAACAAACGTTTTTAAGGATTGCCTCATCTTTATAGCCATATTCAAAAATAGTTTTGAATTTTGAAAACGATTGTATTGTCGAATCTTTCTAAAACTATTGACCATACCTGGACTCAATCTTATCCATACTTGTAGTAACTTTGCTTCCAACCACGTGTCAGCTTTTTCAGATGTTGTTTTAGACATACTGACAAGAATATATTTTATATCCTTTCTGCAGCACATTAACTTCATCATGGTGAGCAGACCAAAGTGTTTCCAAAAATAATTTCACTGTTGATATTCCTAAAGGAGTAAACCCAGGTAAAGTAGATTCCATCGGTGCGTTGATGCAGGAAAAATCTCAAAGGTTTTTGAACTGAATCAAAAAAAAACTGTTACTGGACACTGTAACAGTATTTTGTAACTGTTACGACGACGTTTTGACTTTCAAGATTAGAGAATGTCTACAACATGGAATGTATTCAACTGAACTGTTTTCTTTGCAAATCCAAGATTGCATTGTATTTTGCACTCATATTTGATGCATTGTTATATGATTGTCTTCTACAGTTTGCAATGCTTATTTCATTCTCTTCTAAAAATGCAAATTGTATTTGGTCTGCTTATTTTTACATATCGAATTATCAATATTAACTTGTCTGAACATGAAACATTTACTATGTTAAAAGTTCAAGTTTGTTTAAAAGCCATTTTAAAGAATTTCGGAAATTCCACGCTTCTGATAAGCCTGATTGGAGTTTGAGATCACTGAAAAAGTAACAAAAAGTAAACAAACACCTTCAACTACAAAAACTAAGGAGCTGATCATTTTGTGAGTTATGCGATGTTTTTTTTTTTAAGTTTAAAAGTCAAAACGCGAAATTTCGTCATTTTTATTATTTTATTTTAATCATTTCTTTTTTTTTTTTTTTTATTGTCAATTTTTAAATTTCATCACTTTATTTACTTCTCAACATCTTACAAAAGTCATTTAAAAAAAAAAGCTGTTTCTTTTTTGCAGCGCTGTGGCTAGTGAATAAGAAACCTCCTCCCCCCCTTCCTTTAAAAAAAAATTAAAAAAAAAAAATTTGTCATTAGGGCTCCAATTAGGCCTAGCCACGGCTCTGCTTCTATGGTACGGATGTTTAGAAGTGTTTTTTACCAGGCTCGATTACAATATTAATTGAATCGGTGAAAAGAAGTACAGTACTAGTCCAAAATTTTCATTTTCAGATAATCAATGTTTAAGTTTTAAACAGTTATATTTTATAAACTATTTACTTTGGATGCCAGTTATCTTAGCAGGTGTTTACTTCCAATCCCTAAGGATTGTTAATATAGTGGTAATTCATAAAAAAAAAGTAGTTCTTGCTACAAAAATAAAATAAAGTCATTGGACAAGTGCTATTCTTCCTCAAAATCAAGTTTTTACAAATTAGGGAATAAAAAAACGGCGAAATTTACGTGAAAAGCTATACTGTATTAAATAAATAAGTATTTAGATTAACAAACAATAGTCACTGCAATAAAGTTGATTATCACTCCACGCAGCCGGTTGTTTTCCATGAATATAAATTTTTATAAAACTCAGTTGCGTTTGTGGGTATAAAACATTCCAGCTTTTTAATAATATTGATCTTTTTTCATTTATTGCAACTGGTTCCTGATAAACTTTCTTGGTGAGCAGTTGTTGCTCAACTCGATTTTTTACAAGCTTAAAAGTTCTGGAACATAGTCCATCAATAAAGTCATATGTTGTCACATACCCAGGCATCGCACTACCATAAACAAACATTTTATAATCTGATACAGAAAATGCACGATTGCGTATGTTGTCTCTGATGGGTTTTGGGGCTTTTTTTATAAACATTAAGCCACTAACCTTTGAAATTTAAAATACCCTCGTGCGTGATCTTCGTAAGCGTAAATGGTTTGGAATTTTTTTTGTTACTGACTATATTCATCCACAAGGTAGATGCAATCATGCATTCGCATATTTCTTTATTAGTACCAAAGTATCTATCACATGGAAGGAATGAGTGTCCCCGCGTAGGAATATAATAATAAATTTTCTTAAAACGCTTTCCAGCTTGTGGAGGCTACTAGAAATCGAACAAGGGTATTGTTTTTCATTTTGCCCAGGGCAGCCATCAGAGAATAGATAAAGTTCTTGAACAGAATGCGGAATTTTTGTGAAGATATAGTTCTGTAAGAAAATACATACTTCATTTGGGCTTTTTTGGGCCTGTCCTTCGTGATAAACATAACAGTGTCTTGTATTATTTTCCAAATTGTGAATTTCAAAGGTATATACCTAAAGGTGACGATAGTAAAATACCTCTTGAACAGTTATGTGCGGAAGAGGGAGGATTTGCATGAAGTCAAAACAAAGTACGGCTACGATTGGATTTGTATAACAAAGATTAGTTACGTCTCTCATTTTATTATAAAGTTTATTAGCACGTCTTTTGTTGACCATAAGCTGCGTTCCCGCCACTCTATTACCATTGTCGTTTAAGTTTTTGTCGCGTATTCTTGATCCCAAGTTCTCACATTATGAGCACTCATCAACTTGAGGACGTCCAAATCTAAGATTGTAGTTTTCTTGAAAATACTTTAAGTAGTACTCATACTTATTTTTATTTGTCAGATCGGGGTGTTGCTTTATTAACAAGCTATACATTGTTTTAATATTTAATCAGCTGGACAAATATTTCAAAATTTTGGAAGAAGGATGAGATGTTTTTACTGGGAATGACTCAATATGTGCTTTAAGTTTAGCAATAAATTCGTCATTGATTTTAAATGGTCTATTGGTGTGCCTTCGACGTCTATCTTAAGCTGACATTCCAGATAAGAGAATATTTGTTATTCGCTGCACTTGAATATGCAATATGACATGCAAACTCATGAAATTATGTTTACATACAAAAATATGATTACTGTTTTTAATAGCAAAATATTACAAATTACTTGCTCTAGATTTTGCGTTTAGTTCTTGGACGTCGTCTGATGACAGGTTTGTATTCAATTGATCCGAGTAAAAGGTGTCAGCCTTGTTTTTACATTTACCGTCGTACAAATTGCAAATAATTGTCTTCCTATTTTCATCAATAAATTTCTTCGTGCACTGACTTTTACAAACACAATCTGATCCAGTAGTTTTAGCTTCTACTAGCATACCTGACGTGCTAGTATAAGATAGATATCTAGGGGCTTGCTTTATCTTTTGTCGTTTTCAGGTTCTTCATTGAATGTTGTTTCTGAATCACTCATGATTATTAAACAGAATTTTCCAACAACAATTCAAAAAATCGTATATTATTTATTAAACTCAAATTAAACAAAACAATAACGTTAATTATTTATCAATTATCTATTGTAGTAATGTACTAAACTGACATTTTATAGGCTTGGGCGTATTCTGGTGATAGAATTTATTAAACTTGATTTGGTGCGTTATAAGAATTGAGTAGAAAATCAGTACTAGTCCTGGATAAGTATTGTTCTTCGACAAGTTTAAATCTACTTTATAGAAAAAAATAATGAATGAAAGATAGACTAGTATTATTTTTGTAGTAAATATAGAGATTGAGCTAAGTTAAATGAAATAAAGAAAAAAAGTGCAAATAACAAATTATTGCAAATAACATATAATTGGTGAGAAGAAGAACAGTAATAACAATATTACTGTTCTTCTTCTCACCAATTCAATTTATACCGTCTTCTCGCTCCAGACATTTATAAATTTTTTAAATTTTTGTACATTTTCAACTTTTTAAAACGGCGGTGGCTTTTTAAATTGAGCCAAACAATTATTCATTTATACATAAATATTTATATTTATATTGCCTGGTGAAGTACAAAAAAAAATTGTAATTTGAAAATTTTTCATCTCTATCATAATCCGTTTTATTTTGCGGATCACATCTCTCATGAAAAACGTTATTATTAAAATGAGAACTGCAAATATCGAGGGTAAACTGCCAGAATGCACAAAGTCATTTTTTGTTGGTTTTGAGTTAAGTAAACATAAACACTCATTATTATATGCTTTATCACAAAACGCACCAGACCTTATATTCTATATAATACCAAGTTATAGATCATTCTCAAATATACAATGAGAATATACACTATTGCATGAAAAAAAAATGTTTCATTAAACTGCCATTATCTCAAAACAATCAAAAATGACTTAGTGCGTTCTGGCAGTAACTCCTTGATATATACATGCCAAATGTAATCAATATTATGTTTTAAGTATACCGTAAAATCGCTTCACTTAAGCTTTGAACATTTATTTATCACGCATTTATCAATTTTTTTTTTCCTTAAACATACAGACAATTATATTGATAATTGAAAAAATAAAAAAATTAAAAATAAAACTCAATATTTAATTTTAAATGAGAACATCTACTTTGACCGAACATTCAAAACCATTTCATAAGTTCGGTCGATATATAACTCCTAATAACGCATCACGTCGCAAACAATGAGAACTAATTTTTAAATGTTGTTTTATTGTTTAATGATGAAATAATATCAGGTAATACAAGTAACCAAAGAAGGCGTCGTCCCAGACTCTAAAAAAATAGTCTTTTGGGGCGCCAAAGAAAACAGCATGGAGCACATAAAAAAAAGGTGTTTTTAAGTATAAATAGTATTATTTTTTTTTTAATTATAATAAGTCAACTATTTTAGTACTTTGACCTTTATCACTTTTTTCCTTTCAGGTGCCTCAAGAAGTCTTTATGGTCACAGAAAAGAACGTTAGGACTTTATGCGGCATCTACGCGCTACGTTCTCTACGCTGCTGGTTAAAAAAATTAAAAAGATATTTTTCAATTAAGTTAAAAAGAACTTTTTAACAAAAAAAATTACTAGTTTGCTTCAAATAAGCTTTGTATGTTGAATGACAATTCGTCATATCGCATATTGTCGACCATAATAGAACAGCAAGATCCACACAACCAATTGTCACAGGATTCGCTACGCACCCATAATTGCTATTGAGCTGTAATTTCATCTTCAAAAAAAATGTTACAAGCTTGACATTCTTTTGAATTTAAAGAACCATTGAACCAATCAGATTTACAGTGTTGATATATGGAAGTCGCTTTGGATTCTGATATAGTCGGAACTTTGATTACCTCCACTAGATGTCGTTTCCGTTGTTTAATAGTAGTTTTGTTACCAGCTTCCTTTCCCAAACGTTTTTGAGTCCTGATGGAATTAGCCTCCTGTTTTGTTTTTTCACGGGAAAACTTTGTAGCTTGTATTTCTTTCTTCTTATATTTTGCTTTTTTTTTTTTTTTGCTTTTTATTTGCTTATTTGAGTTCTATCAAAGCTTCTTCAGAAGTCATAATGTAACTTTTCATGAGGCGCATGCTATTATTAGAAACATTTAGCTTTGACTCTGATACGGAGCCTTTGGACAAGCCAGTATATAAAGCATTCAAAGTCGATGTCTTTAAATGCTCACAAGCAGTTATGCAGCGTGTTAATGGAGGTCTTTGTTTTATTGAGCTCAAAGAAGTTTGTGTGCTTAAAGTTCTATGCTTTTTTATACTTGAAGAAATTTCTAAAATTGCGGTGACTGGTATAGGCAATTTTGGTAAGACTTGAGTGCTTTGCGCAAAAATTAATGAAATAGCTAATTTTTCATTGGTTATTTCTTATGAATTAGTTTCAGCATTACATGTGAGGCATGACCATTAGGGCACGTCATACTTTTAAAAAGTTTTAAATTAAAAAATAAAAACCATTTGGTGAGTGATTTTATGATGCGGTAGATATTTATAAGCAACATTGAAAACAAGTTTGTTTGTTTTTTTTTGGGGGTAAAAATGAACTTTAAAAATGTGATATTTAAATAAATAATATTAAAATGAAAACAATGGATGAAATTAAAAAAATGTTATTAGAAAAAAAAAAAATTTATTACACATGTTTGTTAAAGCATTTTACCATACAAATGAGTAAAAATGAGAATGTTTTGCAAAAAAAATGGCACCAATTAAATTCTGGAAAAAAAACACCAAAATAATTTGCTCATGCGTGTTTGTTCATTTGCCCTCACTTAAGTTATAGAAAGCGAAAAAAACCCTCACTTAACTTTGATGCTGAGTCACAGCATCAAAGTTAAGTGAGGGTTTTTTTCGCTTTCTATAACTTACCTGTTTTTTATGAACAACATTTAAACACATATAATATTAATTTTAAAAAACATATAGCTGGTTCACCGTCGCCGGTTGAACCAGCTATATGTTTTTTAAAATTAATATTATATGTGTTTAAATGTTGTTTAACTTTTTTAACTAACTTTACAGCTGTACACGAGTTAAAAATTCTCACTAAAGCCAGATATAAACTTCAGAGTCAATTCCACGCAAATTGATATTGAGATATTTCCGAATTTTTATACTCGTCCATTCATCAAGTGTAATGCTAAATCGACGGCCTTCTATAATTATTTCTTGTAACAATTCTAATATTTCCAACTTCTTTTTTTCATAAAACTCATGAATTAAATTCATAACATCTCTTTTGGCTTTAAGAAGATTATAACTTGATTTTACTAAACTTTCACGAATAAAACTAGATTTTGTAATCACCCTAACTGATATACCATCAAGAGCGGCCATTTTAGAGACAATATCTTCTAAAGGCTTTCTTCAAATGGAAACGAAAAAGTCAATAGTTTTAAATCGTTTGGTGCCAGAATTTTCTCCTATTTCTTCCCGTGTTGGTAAAGAAAATCCATGTTTAACTTTTAAATGTTTAATCATTGATGAAGTATTTACATCTTTGTTTGATATTATCGTTGAACACTTATTCCATTTTCCACTTTTCAAATCGATACATTGAGTGAAATACTCCCACACTTTGAAGTGCTTTGGCATAATGGGGCTGTAAAAAATATTCTAGTAAAATTATGATATTTCACTTTTTTCCTAAAATAGAGAAGTAATTAATAAATGAAAAGTGTTTTTTTTTTAAGTTTTTTATATACGCGCTAAAAGAATTAACTTATTAACTTCAAATCTTTCTAATCAAAAGTTTTTATATTAGCGAATGCCTTTGAAACATTTGCCAATATAGAAACATATTATATTAGCAAATCCTCTAAAACATTCGCTTATATATAAAAACATTCGATTGGAAAAAATTTAAGTTATGAAGTTAATTCTTTTAGTGTATATTCGGACATAAATGGAAACATACATAAACTTGAATGCTCTCAAAACATCTAAAAAGCCGTGGCCAAGTTCAACTTTAAGTTAGATTCACAAACCCTACTACTATATTTTTCTAGAAAAGGTAGGGATCCAGCTCGACGATGCACCACTGCCTACAAAGCAAGGCAAAACATTCGAACCATGAGACTCGCCGAGCCTTAATCGAGTATCGTATTCGGGTATTTACCCACAGACTCGCCGAGTCCGAGTTCGGGTACCCGGAACCGAAAAACCCTAATCTTCAATTAAAATTAGAGTAGGATCTTTTCTTCCTTCAACAAATATGCCTTTGATAGCAACTTCAATGATTAGTTTTTCTGAAAAACTCTAGTTTTACCCATAACCTCTTGCCTGGCTCTCCAAATTTTTTTAATGATCACAGGCTAAACTAGCCATTTTTGGAGTCAAGTTTTTTGATTTGATCAAATCTTGAAGAAAAGTAGATACAATAGCAGATGTAGCTGCAGGAGATATGTCAAATTGAAGAGATGATAGTGCTGTATTAGGGATCTTCATGTAATTCTTTTTAATAGTAATAAACGGGGAAGATTTTTGCTTGATATTATTGGAGCTGTCTTCTGAGGATTCTTGATTTATATCTTTAATTTTTTCAGGTGAAGTTTCTTAAGTCATGCCCCAATTATTCATAAACTTCGTCTTTAATGTTTTCACTTTGAATCTGTGTATTAATATGAGATTTTTTAATCAAATTTTTCTTTTTTCTAAAGATACAATATCTGTTATTTTAAGTTTCGTTGCTTTAACTTGTCTTTCTGTTTCTTCCTTGTCTAGTTGATATATTTGGTAGCCTAATTTTTCACCAACCTTATCTCTTTGAGTTTTGAGTCATAATAAATTAAGTTGTGTTACCTTAATAGCTTTAAAATAAATGCATAAAATGTAAACTCCTGAAGAACAATTTTTAACCTCCCTACAAGGAGAATTTTCATGTGTAGAAAGTAATATGTTACACCTACATTTTTTGATATCTAGCTATTTTTTTAACTTACCTTCTCACAATTTGACAACTTTTTCTTTTGCTTCTTTTTGATTAGAAATGCCTCTAAGCTTATGCCAGGCAGTTAAAATTTTATCTGAGAGCGTTTTTTGATATACAACAACAGGGGTCTTAAAAAAAGCGTTGGATTGAGACTATTGTTTTAATACCAAGTTTGCTAATACCACTGAGATTTCTTCTACAGGTAGATGACAAAAAATATAAAATTTAAGCTGTTATAACAGTGTTGTTTGAAACACTTGAACTGTTAAATACTTGGACGTCCTTTGAACATCCAAAGACGCCCAGCGGTTGTCCAGTCGTCTAATGGATGTTCTATGGATGTTATTGGGTGTCCTGTGCCCACTAAATATTTATTAGAAGTCCACTTTTTAATCGTTTCAAAAAACTCACCTATCAAGATCATCAGAAAGAAACTTTTCTGAATATGTAGAAGTACATCTCTCAGTGATCTTTTCCTACTCCAAGATATTCAGTTAAACTAGTTGTAGAAGAATATCTACTTTGTTTAAATTTTAAATTTTTCTACAATATTCTATTATATTTATTATTTTCTGTAAAACGAAAACAGTTATAATGAAAAACAACACGTTGAATGCAACAAATATTGCAACTTTTTGATATTGAAATATGCACAATGAAATTCACTAACACAAAGCAAATGACAAGTACTAATTAACGGTGTTATATATTTCATAGATTACAATTACAAATGGACTTTCAAAAATTGGATTATTAAAAATTTAGAAGACATTAGTAAAGTTTTGTGAATTTTTTGTCGTAAAGATGCATTTTTTTATTTTTTTTTTAGAGGTGTACCGGATGTTTTCGCCGGATATACCGGATAATGAACTTTTCTCAAATATATTCTATAAATGTTTATGAAGTAAAAACAAGTTTTGCCATTCTACATTAAATACTTCTCAAAATTTAAAAAAATAAAACCAATAAAAAAACTGTTATAACACAAGTATGTGCGTTAATAATGTTTAAAGAAAAATCGTTTTTATAGCAAAATTTTTTTTTTATTACTATTTTCTATGCTTTGTCAACACATATACCATGTCATACAGTTTTTCACTGACTTTTTAAAGTAAGATCTTGAATACTATTTATTGTAGACTGGCAAAACTTTTTTTTTTCTTCATAAACACTTAAAAAACTTTAGAAAAGTTCACTATATCCGGTTATAGAACTTTAGAAAAGTTCACTATTATTTCAAGTTAATTTTTACACAAAAAAAAAGTTTTTTTTAAATTTTTCTAAATATTTGATTAAAGATTGAATATTGCTTAACTTACCCCAACCCATAATAAAATTACTCCCCAAATGTCATTTTCAAAACATTTTTAGTGTGACGTACACTAATGACCATCTAGAAAAAAGACTTTGGATCCTTCAAGCTTGCGAAAATGTGGGACAAATGTCTTTTCAAACCATACAGCAAAAGCAGATCCTTCCATCCAACCAGATTGCTTGACACTATAGGTAGCACCGTTAGGTCCGTTTTAATTTAGAAGCCATTTGGACATCAATCTAAAAATTCAAATAATTAAATAGTAGTTTTTAAAATGCGGAGTTTTACAGATTCTTAGCACATCTGTTTTAAATGCTTCTTAAAATAAATATCAAATTTCATCATAAATATCTTTGGCCTTGGAATAAAACATGAATAGACAAGAATGTCCTTAAAGCATCACAACAAACAAGTATTATGACTAAAGCCTTTTCTTTGCCACTGCAAAGTTTATTAGGCGTTTTTGAACCTTTTTGATACACTACCTTAAATATGCCTTGATCACATGGAAGACCAGATTCATCGCAATTAAAATGTGGAATGACTTAGTTGCGAATCCATGTATATTGTACATATCAGAAACTTGTGCGAACCTTGATTTAAAAACTTAAAAAATTATAAAGTAAGTTATTAAAATGCTATAAATTAAGCAGTTTATAAAAATGGGACAATTTGTAAACATTACAAACAAACTGAATTTTACCTTTTAAAAACTGCGCTTTTTTTTTAAATAAAAAACAATTTTTTTTTAAACTATATTTACATATAAACATATAATTTTAATAAATACCATCGATCAATAGTGCCTGGCTGAGTCAACATTGCACGGTTTTACGGCATATTGTTTGAAGTTCAGAGCGATTGTTCATCGCAATCACGTCTAATAAATGAGTCATACCAGGCAAGTGTAACTTCGCCGCCATTAAAACACATCTGGTTTGAATTAACCAAGCAGTTATTAATAACACACAGTATTTCATGTCTAGTCAAACTAAAACCAATATTATTCATAAATAGGGTGACCATCGACTTTTTTCAAAAAAACGGGAAAATTTGCAAAAAATACGGGATTTTTGCAAAAAAAAAATTTTTGGTATTATATTGAAGCAAAAAATAGTTTTTAATTTATTTTTTGAAATACATTAAATTTGGTAGTTATTTTAAAAAAAAAATGCTCAAGATTTTCAGATATAATTTATTTTTTAATGACTAACAAAAGTGCATTTAAGTAAAAAAAATTGAGATTGCATAACCTTATTGTACTTCAAACAAACTTTTTTTTGTTTAATTTAAATTTAAAATTTAATTTAATGGCTGAGAAATTCAGTAACAACTGTGAGATATTTTTTTTTTTTAAATCAAGTTTTAAAAATAAATTTACTTTTATTTTGAATATTTTTCTTTTGAAATAACATTATTAAGGAAAGAAACATTATCCTTAATTAGATTATAAAAATGTAAGCATTTTAAGTTAGTATTTAATAGTTGTCGATAAATCAATTGTCTCAATATCAAGTCAATTTTTGTTATCATCCCAGATCTGATTAATTATCAAAAACAATTCTCAACTTCTGCTGATGAGCCAGCCAAACAAAATGCAAACTCTGATATTTTTTCTAATTTGTTAAAGGTGTTGAATTTTCTCTAAAACTATGAAAATCTTAACACAAGTGTTTTCTAGTGAAAGTTTTAAGTTTGACTTGCTTGATAAATTTTGTATAACATAATCATGCATTAAGCCATATTCATCAAATAGTAAATCAAGATTAATAATATTATTGAACTTCTCTCAATATCTTTTCAACATATTGAGTTGATAATTCGACATTCCAATCAGGATATTAATTCATTATCATCCATATAAAAACTTGCGAACCGTCTATTGAATTTTCCCATAACTGAATATAGTTTCATTAAAATCATTCACTTTGATCATTACTTAATTTTTCGTAGATTCACTTAGCTTTTAAAATTCAGGTTTGGAATCAGTAGGTACAAATCTAAATGCTTTTCTATTTAGTATTTTTCCTTTCAATATTTTCATTTGATTTTGAACATCCAAAACTTCTTCAAAACTGCTGCTTCAAAACTTGTTGTAGATGATGATTCAATAAGTTTTACTGAATCATTGAAATTTTTAAGCTGATTTGCCATAAATAGCATCCAAAATTTACTTTCACTGTCGTCAAAAGAAGATTTGATAACTGGTGGACACTTTGTTAACAATGCAAAGTAATCTTTTAAAGGATTGTAAAAGTCAATTAAACGAAAAATTGCAGGTTGAAGTGTTAAAAAGCGTGTGCTTGAATAGTTTAACAAAGCTTTATGATATTAATCAACTTCATCAATAAACTGTTTGATTTTTTCTGCTCCCAAAGTGTAAATATGAAAATGTTTATAAATTTGAACAACAATTGCTTCAATATCAATATCAAGCGTATCACATCCTGCATTTGAAGCATTATGTGCTATATGAGCCATACATCCATTTCCAACAATTTCTCTTTTTAAATCGTTTTAAAGCTTACGCCAGACATTATTGACACCATTACGACTGACTCCACCGAAACTCAAATTTGTATTGTCAGCTGTGAATGAAACTACTTTTTTCTTTAAATTTTGTTTTCAATTATTTCTAAAATTAAATTAGAAATTGTTGCTGACTATTCATTTGGAATTGTTTGGAGTGAAATTTTTTTGTCAAGAACACCAATGACTGGATTAAAGAATCTTGCAATTACAGGCAACATTTTGATGCACTTATGATCGGAAGTATCTGTTACAAGAGCTATAAAATTAGCCTTTTCTAGTTCACTTTTTGTTGTCACATCAATAAACGGTGCAATTACTTGTGTTATGACAGCAGCTGTTTTAGTTTTTCCTAGTGTAAACTTTTTTTCAAAAAAATTTCGTACTAATTCTGAAGTACAATCATTAGAACGAAATGACAAATAATACTTAGCAGTATGATACACAAATGTTGCTTCCTTACCAGCAATTTCAAGATAATTATTTGATGCATCTACTTTTTTGAAGAATTCATTTACTTTCCTGTTTAATGATCCAGCAGCAACTGACGATACGCTTTACTGTTGTTTCCGACCACTGTTTTAATAAATTCAAATTCAGTTGCATATTTGTGACAAATATGCAACTGAATTTGTTTTTTTCGTTTCTTTTTCTCAGACATGATACTATAAGAAAGTCAAATTACTAATTAAAACAATCCTAATTGTATATTTTTTACTACTATCTTATTTAATATAACTAGTTTTATATATTAATCTTATTTAGGAATCACAAATATAAATTTATTCAAAATAGTTATGCAAATCAGCGACAAGGTTGAAAACTCCTTTTATAAAAATGTTTCTTAACTTGTCTTTATATTTGCTTTGTTCATTTTGATTAATTACTAATACCCAGGAAGTAGTTCTATAGAATTTCTATTTATAAACTTTTGGAACATATGGCCTATATAAATTATATAGAAATGCTATAAAATTTCTATAGAAAGTTTATTAATTTCTATAGAAATTGCTATAAAACTTTTTTTCTATAAAATAAAAAATAGAAAAAAAAGTTCTATTGGAATTTCTATAGAAATTAATAGAGATTCTATAGAAATTCTATAGAATTTCTATAGACCATATGTTCCAAAAGTTTATAGAAATTCTATAAAACTTTTTTTCCTGGGTAGTCTCTCGTATATAAGCAAGTGTTAACCCATAAATGCATAGTGTTGCAGAAATGCAACATACTTATTTATCACTTATAAAGCGTTTTTAAAATTAGTTTATAAGTAATGCGTGGTGTTGCCTTACACTTGGATATACTAAAATGTGCGCATATTTTCAAAATCGCTGCACAAAAGAGGTTGTAGTTTGTCATATTACATTTTTTAGAGTTGACTATTTTATTCGATTTTCTTGCGATTTTTGAAGTAGATAATAGGTTTTTTTATGGACAAGTAAATTTATTTTCGTTTCTCTAAAGGTTGGTCTTTATTTTAAAAATTATTTGTTGTTATGAATTAAATGTTATAGTGAGTAATGATATAAAGTTTGTATGTAGCAGAAATGCTACTTTATGCATTCTAGTTTATTATAAGAATTTTCTTATTATGTATTATCTTATTATATTATTATATATTATTATATTATTATATATTATTATGTATTATATTATATATATATATATATATATATATATATATATATATATCTTATTATATATTATCTTTTTCTCTCTCTCTCTTTATGAGTAGTGCTAAATGTATGCTGTCTTATGTATGTAGTGTGTGTGAATTTAGTCAACAAATCAAAACTTTTTAAAATTTTCTTAGCTAAAAAAATCTCAAGCAAAATTAAAATGAAGCTGTTAAGTGAGGAGGATTTCCAATACTTTATATACCATTTAAGTGAAATTAGTGAAGATGAAGATGTTTCTGATAGTCTTATTGATACCGAATGTTCTTTTAATGAAGGTTTACAAATATTAAATGAAGATGAGGACAATGAAGATAAACATGAGCGCAATGAAGACAATGACCTGCATGATAAAGATAATATAAAATCAAAAAAGGAAGAAAAACATGAAACTTACACTGAAGACGTGTGACTATCTCAATCTAAATCAACAAATGTAGCTAAAAATAAGACGCAAATATTGTGAAAAAACAAGAACTTTATCTTGACAGATGATCAGCTTAAATTTTATGGAAACGATAGTCTTCCAAGTAAATTTCTTGACATGAGTTCAACCTTTAAATGTTTTCAATACTTTTCTTCAGATCGTTTCCTGCAAATGATTGTAGATCAATCAAATTTATACTCAATACAGTATAATTTTAACAGATAGATTTAAATTTAATAATAAACAATTAAATTTAAATCTATCAGAACTGAGACAATGTATCGGCATTATTATTTATATGTCAGTATTACGACTACCTAATGTGCGATCATATCGGTCCCCAGAGTTTAAAATTAGCAGTGTTAAAAACTGTATGACAGTTAATAGATTTGAGAAAATTTGTCAATTTATTCATTTCAATGATAACACTAAACATTTACCTCGAGGAAATCCTTAACATGATTGACAACACAAAAGTAGACTACTTATTGATCATCTTAATTTAAAAAGTTCTATGATTCCTCTGGAAGGTCATTTGTCAGTAGACGAACAGTTATGTTCCACAAAAGTTAGTCATTTTTTGAAGTAGTATATTCCAATGAAACCATTCAAGTGGGGTTTTAAATTATTTGTATTTTGTGGAGATGGTTTATTTGCTTATGAATTTGAAGTTTATTCTGGTCAAGAAAACAAAAGAACAGATCAAGATCAGCCAGATCTTGGAGCTTTTACAAATGTTGTGGTAAGATTATCTATCACTATCCTAGCAAATCAAAACTACCGACTACACTTTGATAATTACTATACTTCTCCAGCTCCATTGCATATCTAGCTAAAAAAGGTATACTAACTTTAGGAACTGCATGTCGCATTAGAATACCTGATTGCAAACTTCCGACAGAAAAAATAATTAAAAAAGATGGAAGGAAAATTTGAGGAACATCCTATGAATTTGTTGGAGAAGTAAATGAAATAGAAATAAGCTCCTTGGTCTGGAAAGACAATAAAGCAGTTATTCTGTTGCCCACATATGCAGGCCAGCTACCATTGACAACCATTAACCGCTTCGACAAAAAAACAAAGAAAAAGATAGACATTAGCTGTCCATTTGTTATAAAAGAGTACAACCGTCACATGAGAGGTGTTGATTTGATGGATAGTGTGTTTGCAAGACACAAAGTTATATTAAAAATAAAGAAATGGTATATGCGTCTTTTTTATCATTTAATTGACATGATATAAGCAAATTCATGGATTCTTTATAATAGAGTATTAAGTTCTAATCAAAATTACCAAGAAAAAATGACATTTTTTGAGTTTTGGAAAGAATTGTCTTTTTGTTTAATGAAAGTTGGACAAAAAAATACAATAAAACGAGGTCGCCTTAGCAATGGTACATTAGAAGAAATTATGGAAGCCAAAAAAAGTTATCTCAGTTTGCGCCACCAAAGGAAGTTCGCCTAGATCAAGTAGGACATTAGATAACTTGGACTGATGGACGAGTCAGATGTAAATTTTCTAAATGCAAAGGATATGCATAAACTTAATGTGAGAAATGTGGGGTGCACCTGTGCTGCAATAAAAAAAAATTGTTTTAAAACTTATCATAATTCTCAATAAATTTATACTTTGATGCAAAACGTTGCAGATATGCAACACATCTTTTTTTAAAAAAAATTGTTATAACTTTAAAATCTGGTTTTCAAACTTTATTTAACGAGTTAGGCCACTATACATATTGTTGTTTTTTTCTGATGTTTTTTAAAAAATCATTTAAGGATTAATTTTTGTATTCAAACTATTCAAGTAAAAACTTTTTACTTGAATAGTTTGAATACAATATTTTTTCAAAATAACATTTCATTCTGCTAAAATATATTTTTAACACAAGAGTTTCTAATAAAAAATAGCCAAATTCTTTGTTTCCCTCGTTAGCACCATATTTAAACAAAATAAATTTCAAAGCATTAGAATGAGGATATTTCGATTTGATCAAAAACATCAAATAAAAACAAAATTTAAGGTTGCACCATTTCGCATTTATACATCATTTGATATAGGGTTTAGTCTTAAGTTTTGCACTGCAGATATATTTTGTTATTTCTTACGTTCCTAATAAAACAATTTTCATTTGTTGAAATAAGGAAATGCGCAATTTTAAAGTGTATTTCATTTGTTTTGTTATTTGTGTTTCTTGTGTTGATATTTAGAAAACGAACTTCCATTTGTTTTTATTGACCGTTTGCATACTTTTGCAGCCACTTGATGCCCAGAGATCATACTTATAAGTTATAACTTTTTTCGATTTGTTTTGAATTTTGTAAAGTTGTGAATTTTTTGCACTCATATTTTTCTTTCCTCATCAATATATAAAAAGGCGAATTTTTAAAATCATATTTTTATCCTTCGTTTAAAACTTTATTTCTCTGATTTATTGGGAGAGCTTTTATACTATTGTTCATCCCGATTTCAGTCAAACCAATTGATATAGAATTTAATTATCTAGTCTGAAAAGTTTTTGCTATGTTCGCTACAAGGACAATATAACTTTTAATGTGGAACTATACTGGGTTCAAACATTTATATTTGTTATCTTTAATGCTGTTATTAAAAAAAGTGGTTGGCTTAGTATTTCCTCACATTTCAACTACGGGTATCCTGCCATCTTGTTTTTTATTTTACAAAAGTTTAACAATAGATACATAGTTTACATGCTTTGTAATTCAGAAAAAGTTTATTAATGAGCTCAGAACCGCAGGCCATTTTTGTGATAAAGTTTTCCAAACATTGTTGCCGCGAAGAATATTTTATATAATAAGTTTAAAATTAAATCAAAACGGTGTTTATTACACACAGATTTTTATTTACCTTGTTTTAAGTGTATATAACTATGGATTATTTTTTACAGTATGAATAAATAAGACAAAAAGTTATTTCATAAATATACCAAAACACGTAAGATTACATCGATTCCTATTTTTAAAAATTACATTAAATCCTATTTGTAAAGATTACAACAATTTCTTTAAAATTCGAGCATGGTGCAAAAGCAAGCGATTTTTTTTAAACTAAATAAACAAAACAATATATTGTTAAGTAAAAAAAATTATATCATAAGTAACATTTTTAAATTACAACAAAAAAACGAATTTTAAAAGTGTTGCATACCTTATTTTCCTCTACCTCTTCCTCTGCTTTCGCCACCACCTCTGCCTCTGTGTTCACCTCCACCTCTATTATGACCTCTGCCTCTACTTTGGCTTCCACCTCCTCCACCTCCTCCTGCTCCACCTCCACCCCCACCTCCTCCTCCACCTCCTCCTCCTCCACCTCCACCTCCACCTCCACCTCCACCTCCTCCACCTCCACCTCCTCCACCACTTGCGCCTCTACCAACCCACGGATCTTCGACTTCATTTCTTAATCAAATAAAGTCAGCATTAAGAAAAAAGCAAATCAAATAAACAGATGAAAAAAGATTTAGAATAGATTAAAATACATCAATTAGCAAATCAAATTATACCGCAATAAAACTAACTTGTTATTTTTATGTAGAAAAAACTTACAACTCTCTTTTTCCATAACCATATCCACCGTATCCACCGTATCCATATTCTTTGTTTTTACTGACTTCATTTCTAAACAAAAAGTTTTTAGGCTTAAAAACAACCTTTTGTATACGGTTTTTTTTTTCTTTCATTTTGCTTTTACGAGAAAGTGATTATTTTCTAAATGATATTATTTTTAAAACTAAAACGAATTTGAAACAAAAAGTTTGTTTTTCGCATATTGCAACTGTAACAATACTCACTTTATATCTGCAAAAATATTTTCATTAACACGGTTTATAGAAGCTCCTTCACTTAGCTGAAAAAAAAAACGCAAGCATTTATGTTGTTATAAAGTACTTAAATTTTTTTTTTTTTTATTAAACATGATATATAGTCTACGTACTAGATGTTGAAAAAAAATCACAAAAACAGCAATTATTTTGAGCTGCACCATTCTTTATAACGACGCTTTTTTTGTTCAAAGGTGATTTTTTACCCTTTTTATACAACCTATAAACTAATTACTAAAACACCTAGAATGTAGGTTATTTTACCTTAAAATTGTAGTAATCGAAAAATAATAAGCTTCTATCAAAATATGGCTTCTAATTTTAATTACATACCATTTATTAGGATTAAAGTAATAGAAACACCAACGAAATTGCATTACAATATTTATTTTAGAACGTTTTTGAGTAGGACATTTAATGATTAAATACTTTAAAATATTAAATGATGTAAATGTTGTAGGTAGGGTGGTGTAGTAGCGGTTGAATTTGTATGCGTTAGCAAATTAGAAAACAAAACCACAACAGCAAAACAATTGCATTAGAAAATGTTGAAGAGGTTCAAAATTAACCAGTAGCAAATCAAATGTTAACAAAGATGTCTTTAGGTGATTTTTAATGATAAATAATTCTTTTATTTTTTATCCAAGTTTTTATAATAAATTATTATTATTCATGTTGTTTATTACACGCAAAGTTTAAATTAAGATAAATAAATTTTTCCACCTTCAGTTTTTTTGTAAATAGCTCAAATGACGTAACACTAGTATAAGAAAATAAAATAACAAATTCATTTAAATTTATTTAAAAATACTTTTAAGCTCTACAAGAACTTTAATGTTTTTTAAGTTTACTTCTATGTTTTTGCGATAGTTACGTAACACTGCAATTTTTTTTTGCCTTAAAAATTTCCAAAGCTTTATTTGAAGAAATACGAAATTTGGTCCAAAACGTTCGCAATTTTTTAATTTTTAAGAAAAGTTGCAAAAAATTACCATCTTTAGCATTGAATTAGGGCTATAAATATAAACTTATGTATTTTTTTACAAATTTTAATTAAAGTGTAAATATATATAACGCATTTTTTTATAAAATCTGCTCTTTAAAAGTTATATAGATATTGAAAATCAATGTTTTTATAAAACTACAAAAACTAAAAATAATTAGTTGGATAGACTAAATGACGGTTTCTTAACTATCAATGTTATTACTTATAAAGATAAATTTTGGATCTCAAATTCCAGTTTACAACTATATGTCTAAATTACAGTTAAATAGTAGTTTTAAGAAAAATAGACATAAAAATCACTGTTTTTTAATGAAATGCATATATATTTACGACATTAGTCATTAGAAGGTATATTTTTTTTTTTTTTTTTTTTGTTCTTCATTACAATATTTATAATACAGATAACAAATAATATAAAAAAAGAAAAGTTAACAAGTCAAGATATCGTTAAGAAATAAAGAATAAAAATAAATATAAAGAAGACCATCAGGTCTTGTCACAGAGAAAAATATTGAAAAAACTAGAACGCTTTTTTTTTTTTAATGGTTATTTCCTTTTGTTATGGTGTTTACGGCTTGCATCAATCAAATTACTGTGTTAAGTTAACTTTTGTAAGTGCTTGTCCAAGCAATGTTTCCATAGTTAATATGGCAATGAATTTGCGAATATTATAATTGAATTAAGGTATGTTTATCAAGAACGTTTGTTATTTTGTATAAAATGCTTATACTCTTTGAAATTTTATTGCACGAGTTAGCAATGTGGCTTTTTCATGTAAGATTTTCATCGATATATACACCTAAAAATCTTGTCACTAGAACTCTTAATAATTATGTCATCGATAAAAAGTTGCTAGGCAGCTGGTGGTTTTTACCATAAGGATGAAAAAGAATCCATTTAGTTTTATCAATATTTAATGATAGTTTGTTTAATCTAATCTATTCGGAAATTTTTACTAGTTCAATGTTCATGTTGCTAAAAAGGTGTAAAAATGTTGTTATGAGAAAGAAATAAGTTAGAATCATTACCAAACATAATTGTCATTAGGTTAGAAGCTTTTGGTAGATCAATGATAAATATTAGAAATAGGAGGGGTCCTAATATGGATCCTTGAGGAACTCCACATAAAATATTTAATAAATTAGATGATACGTTATCATCCGCATAAACAAATTGTTTTCAATTATTAAGGTAACCTTTTAGCCAAAATAATATATTTCCAATAATTCCGTACCACTCCAATTTTTAAAAAGAATTTTGTGATCAATTAAAAGCTTTTGCCAAGTCAATGAAAACACCTGAGAATTTTTAAATGAGTCAGTTATATTTCTTGTAAATTGTAGAATGGCATGTTCAGTGGAATTGTTTTTTTGGAATCCATATTGGTTGCTGTATAATAAATTGTTTATAGTAAGATGATTATAAGTTTTATTTTACAAAATTCTTTCTAAAACTTTAGAGAATACAGAAAGTAGTGAAATTGGACGATAGTTACTTATATTATTAATGTCACCACCTTTTAATATTGGTATGGCTTTTTCTAATTTTAGAGCTTGTGGAAAAATTCCCTGTTTAATCGATATTGAAATATTTTTAAAGAGTATATCTTTTAAAACATCAAATGAATTTATAATAATGTTGCCGTTAATACATTTTAAACAAGGCAATTTCAAACTCTTCAAAATTTAAAAGAGTTCAAGTAAGAGTTTAGAGGAAACATAGATCATTCATTGAACTGTTAGCTATAGGAATTTTTTTTGCAAAATTTGGTCCTACAGACACAAAATATTTATTCTTCCGTAATTTGTCTTTTATCATATAAAAATTCATTATTATGTTTAACTGTGTTTGACAAAGAGTGAGATATACATTTTTTGCTGCCTGTAATTTCTCTTATTATAAACCAAGTGCGTTTAAAATTTAATTTATATTTATCTAGTAAATTTAAATAATACTTTTTTTTTTCTATTTTTTCTTGAGGCTTTAGCGTAATTTTTATATATAATTTTAATTTCATTTGTTTAACATTTTAAGTAATTAATGTATAATTTTTGTTTAATTTTTGAAGACTTCCGCAAACCCTTTGTAATCCAAGGCGATTTAATACTTTTAGCTTTCAGATTAAATTAACTAGAGGGAAATTAGTGTCGTAAATATCATACAAAGATTTAAAAAAGGAGTTATAAACTAAGTTTGTATCATCAGAGGCGTTAATAAAGCTCCAATCAATTAGAGATAATTGTTCTTTAAAAGATTCAAAGTTTTCATTTGTAAAAATGCGCTTTTTCAAAACTCGTTTTTCAATAGGAAGTAATTTATTATCTATATTTATAGAAAAGAAAATAGGAAAATGATCAGATAAGTCATTTTTAGTTATGCTCTTTTTTAAGGATTCGTTAATTATTAATAATAAATTATTATCAGTTAAAGAAGCACTCGATTGAGTAATTCATGTCGGTTTGCTAATCGGAATCGCACCATTTTCAAAAATGCCATTATAAAACCTTTTAATGTTATTATTGACGTGGTATTGAAAACAATCTAAATTCAGATCACCCAATAAGTAGATAAATTTATTTTCGTGGTTACTTTTTTTAATAACGTCATTACATAAAAACGAATCAAAATTTTTAATTTCACCTGAAGGTGGGCGGTAACAACAACTTAGAACTTTATTTTTTATTTTATTGGTTAAAATTTCAATCATTAAAACCTCTTCATCAGCATCAGTGATCCTCATGTCATGCCGCGTAAAATATCGTCAGTTATTTTTAACATTAATAAGAACGCCTCCGCCACGCTTATTTGTTTTTCGTGCCAATGAAATTACATTAAAAGCCAGCAGTTTAAAATTGGTAAAAGAATTTACGTCATCCGAACGGCGCCATGTTTCTGTTAAGCAAATTATATTAAAAAGTTTACTAGTTTCTTCAGTAAAATTACTGAAGATATCAAAAAAAATTTGAAACTTCGGATATTAATGTGAATTGTGTTAATATTATTTTGATCAAAAAATCCTTTAATTTCATGGGTTTAAAAGTAGTTGCATTTACTTTGCAAAACACCAAAATCAGTAAAATAATTAAGATCAGGATCAGGTTCAACGTCTAATAAGAAATCATTAGTTCAAAAAAAATATATAAAAACTAGACTCAAAATTTAGTATTTCGTTACAAACCATTTAATTTTTGTTTTTTTATAATCGAAACGAGATCAAAGAATTTCTTTTATAAATACCGTGTGATTAATTTATTATAAACAACTTTAGCGTACTTACCTTTTCCCCTTAAATCTTTTGCCTCATTTAGGAGTTTTTTTCGCAATTCCAGCGTATGATCACTATAATATTCATTTATATAAACCTTTTGAGTCCATTATTTCATCGTCGTGTATTTTCTTAATATCGTGGCTTTGTCTTTGTAGTTAAAAAATCTGACTACGATCGATCTGTTTTTTTTTAATTGTTTTCAGGTAATTTCTTTTCAATTCGATGCGCTCTTTCAATTTCAAAGTTTTTGTGTAGCTGAATTCTATTATTTAAAAACTCCATCACTTTATTTTCACTGTATTCCCAACTTTCATTTTCAATTTCTTCAATCCCACAGAATCTTAAGTTGTTGTGTCTTCAAGTTCAGCCAATTTGTTAATCATGTTAGTATTTGCATATTCATTTATCAATGATGTTTTTGATGTTTGATGATCAGCAACTATTTTATCATAATTATTACTCACAAATTCAACAGCTTTATTAAGTTCGTCTAATTCCTTTTTTAGTTCCTTATTCTCGTCAATTACTGAGTTTAATTTGTTTTCAAGCTTTTCAATTCTATCATTAAACATCTTCATAATAGTATTTTCATGAATTTCCAAAATATCTTTTAATTGTGCAGATGTAAAAGTTTTAGTTGCCATTTTGAATTTTTTTTTTTTTTGATAACCAGTAAGTAAGAAACACGCCTGTTCGCGATGAATGCTAATAGCTTATGTCAGGGTTAGGGTTAGATGATAAGATGCATCATGGATCGAGTCTCTCCACGAGTTTGATAGTAGGTTACTTTATCGGTAAAAAGATGGTTCAGAAACCATTTTGAATTTTTTAATACGTTATTTAGAGAAAATTTATTTATTTAGCGCGTAAAAATAAAATAAACTGTTTTCATTACATCCGTTTCCGAAAATCTCGTAAACCATAGCAAGTGGGAAAAAATCAATAAAAAAAAATCGTCGTGGTAAATTCTTAAAAAATTTAAATATTAAAAAAATTAAAGTAATGAAAGTTACGAAAATGAAGCTTGATCAAAAACAAAATTTAAAATTGATTGTGTTTCTTGTTTGTTTTTTTTATATATATTTGGCTGTTCATACAAAAATAAAATAATAAAATTACATTGAAACTTTTACGTTGTGCAAAGAATATATATACATAAAATAGGTTAAGGGCTGTCAGTTAATTACGTCAACAAAATAGGGGGGGGAGAGGAGCCCGGAAATATTTTACAATTTTTGAAAAGGGGTAGGGCGAAGGTCAAGAAAACTTCAACAACGACACTTTTTTTTGTAAATTTAGCTATATAAAAACAAATATTAGGCAACGTTTGTAGTCTTGCGTTACACACTCACTAAACCTTCAGTATTTTACTGACACTATCTATGTTTCTTACTTTCTTTAAATCGTGTTGTGCTTTAAAAATTCCTCAAATTACAGAACTAATAAGCAAACACGAGATTTTTACTAGTAACACAATCATTTTTCAATTTTTTGGTTTGTTGGTCTGCTTTGAAAACAAATAAAGACTTATGTAAGTACATATTATATTGTTTAATGTTTATGCCAGGCGTCAGCAACCTGCTGCTTGCAAGCCCAATTTGATATTAAAATTTTGATGCTAAAATGCGGTCCTCCATTTCCATGCGTGAATACTTCTATAATATTGAAAACAAGATGTTAGTAGCTCTTTAAAAACTCGAAAGTTTTTATAAAATGTAAACTTTGGCTCTTCCGTTTTAAAAATAACCAACCCCTTGTTTATCGATATAATCAAATGCATATACTATTATTATTAAATTATACTAGAATATATTAGAAAATATATTATATTATACAAGACTCTTTTAGAAAAAGTTTGCTTTCAAGGTAATATTGGATTAGGTCTAAAGTAAGGAGTATCGGCACATTCACGTATTGTGACTCTGCACTGTTCATAAATTATGATAAATATTTAACATTATATAGGACCTGTTGGTTACTACCTTGGTAGCACTATCAAATGTATATACATATATATATATGTGTGTGTGTGTATAAAAAGGTTATGTTTCACTGCATTTTTTTAGCCCGAATAATTTTTTTTTTTTTTTAATTTTTTTCTCTACTAGCGCTTTAGTTTGTCTAAAATCAAACAAAGTTAAATTTTTTTTAATTACTTAAGTTTAGATATAAAATTTTGCTTTATAGTTGATGAACCATATTTTGGTATAAAATGGTGCTGCTCTCAATGAAGATAAAACATTAAATTCAAACAAGTTTTATGTTATATTTTTAATTTCTAACCAGTCATATGTCTGCAAACATATTAAAGGTCGAAAAAAATTAGTTATTTCAAGTTTAAAATCTTTTTTTCCATTTTATATGAAAGTTTTTATTAATACGAGTGTGAAGAACACACAAATTGACATACGACTAGTTAGACTTTTAAAGTTAAACCTTTTAAGGTTTATTTAAAAGTCTAAGGTCAAAATTTAAACATTACTGTGATGTGAGCCACCCCTATTTTATAATGCCATAAAACTATTTAACTAAAATTCCGGTCTTTAAATTACCATAGATTATAATTTTAATTTATTCTATGGTAATTTAAAGATGGTCTTTAAATTACCATAGATTATTCAAATAAAATTTATATTAGTATATAAATTTTATTTGAATATATATCTTTTTTATTTTTTTTGTTGAAAATATGTATACATATTTTCTTACTCCATCGCAAAAGGTATGTTGAGTTTTAAACAATATATATAGATATTGTTCAAACTTTACATATATTGTAACAATATACGTTAAGTTTTAAATATATTTAAAACTTAACATATATTGTTTATAAACAAATGTTGCAGACCGGAAAATAAATATGTTTGTTATCACCGAGAATAAACAAGACAAAAAAGTTTGAGAACTTGCATTAACGGCGTTGAGTATAAGTTTTGCGGTTTTTTTTTTGAAGTGGTCTCTAAATGTCCCGGCTTTTTAAAAACTTCGTTTTTTTACTTTTAAATTAAAAAAAGGTTTTTACTATTTTAACACTATTAAACACTAAAAAACACTATTATTCATGTATAAGAATTTATAACCATACTATAATAATAGAAAATTTTTATAAAAAATAAGTTCTAATATTCAGTCTTTGTGTGAAAAGTCATAAAAAAAGGAGCTGCACAAAGTCCTACATCATATTCTACGCATTCATATCTAGAATCTTTTCTTATTTTGTGTTTGTAACATACCACACACCTTTTCTGAGCACTAATTTTTTTTCCAGACGCTGGCACATATGATGGAAAATGTCGGTCAATCAATCAGGGGTTGTTTGCTACCAATCTAGAGTGAGATTTTTTTGGCTGTTGGCCATATCGTTGAATCATCGATCTGATTAACATTGTTCTAAGGTTTAAAGGTGTCATATTACGACCCATTTTTTTACAAATTATTTGTGTATTAAATGCTGCTTGATTAATTAAATGAGTAAACACTTTCTTGTACCACTTTTTTACCCTTTTTCTTTCAACTTCGTATAATGTCATCATTTGGTCACTTCTATATATGCCTCCCATATTTTTATTATAATCATCAATAACTAAAGGAACTAACTTTTCTTTCCCAGCTCTTAAAACATTTTTAGCCCCATCAATAGTGCAAGTTGACATGGTATAAACATCCTTTTTATCTTTCCAATGTGTTATCATGATATTTGCTGTTTCTTTGTAAAGAACTTTGCGTTCATTTTTTTTTAACTTTTCATGGATAGAAATAGGTAAACCTTTTCTGTTTTTTCGAAGTGTGTCTATGGTATCTGTAGATCTTAGCAATAATACTGATGAAAGCTCCTTGAAAGAATACCAGTTGTAAATGTAAAGTTTGTAACCATGATCAAGTAAGCTATCCATAAGAAACATAACAATTTTTGTTGCAACCTAGCGATAATCTGAGCTTAGAGTATTAGTCAGCTCAGATCCTGTATATAAAATGGATTTCCATACATGTTCTGAATCTGACTTGCCTAATGACAAAGGATTTTATACCAAATCTGGCACTTTTGCCAGATTTGGTATAAAATCTTAATACCAGCACTTGCAAACAATGGATTTGTGGTGTAATACCTTTCATACGTGGGCTTCCAAAGTACTCCTTGATATAAAAAAATTATAATATATTGTCTGACCTCTGAAACTGTCACAGGCAACCAACGCCTCATTCTGGATTTAACTGATAATTCTTTTTTATTTTGGGAAGCATATCGATTAGTTTCATTAACAATAAACTCACAAATTTCATCTGTAAAGTAAAGCTCAAACAAATAAAGAGGATCATTTTTGACTATATCTTGATTGCACCCAGAAATACCGGTAAATTCAAAGGGGTGAACTCTATTATTTGAAGGTTCAGATTTCCAAATCGGTATGTATGAGCCAGGAAATACATTTTCTAAGGAATTGTCACTAGAACATCGACCAATGCGACAAATTTCTTCTTCTAAACTTAACTCTAATATCTCTGGTTCGGAATTTTCTTTATCAGAAACATCAGATAAACTATACTCTTCTTCTAAAACCTTATTCAACTCCTCGTTTTTATCGAATATATAATTTTCTATTTCCTCGTGAGTAAATATTCGCTTTTTCGTTAATGATATAATTATGATTTTTGCACTGAAAAAACTTGCTTGTCCGCCATATTTAAAATAAAAGTGATCACGTGCAAATGAAAATTATTGAATAAAAAGCTTATTAATTATGCAGTAATAAATTTTGTGAATTAGAATTAGAAGTATAATTACTCATAAAAAGAAATAAATTATGAGGAGATACACTAAAACGTAATATTACGGCATGGACATTTAGAAACCACTTTGGATTTGCGTATTATTACGGCATCGACTGTTAAAGGGTTAATAGTTTTGAGTACTTTAGCCACTTACAAAACATTTAAGAAAATCTTTCATCTAAAATAATCAACTTCTGTTGAAAATCTCTAATCTAAAATATATTATATCAAAAAACAATTACAAAAAATTTATGACTTTTCTAATGACTTTGTACATTAAAGTATATATACTTTTAGAAAAATTCACAACACAACCTTGATTCTCAGAGCACAAAATATTATTTAGAAAACAAAAATTTCAAAAAAGTAGGTTGTTTATCAAACGGTTTTTAAAACTCTAAGGATAAAAAAGACAGCAAATTTTGAATAACTATCAAACTAATGATAAAAACTCGACTATGCTGTGATTCCCCTATGATGATATTTTACTGATCAACTAAAACTAACTAATTAAATCAATCAGAGTATATTTTCATCACCTTTTTTTCAGTTTTTTAAGGATCACTAATCATAATTCCACTTAGATATTTGGTGCCCAAATATCAAAGTGGATCATGATTAGGGATCCTTAAAATTTGTCTGTTCGTAAAAACTTTGGATCCAGCATAATTATTTTTGAAAATATTTCGATTTTCGCTTAAGGTGCTCATATTACCGTAATCTACCCTACAGATTTTCTTAAATAACAGATAATCTTTGATAATTTTATTTCTACTTAAAATATTTTATTATGGAAAAGATATTATTTATATACTTCTGTTGATGCAAAACTATGAGTAGCTCAGTTTTTGCTCGCTTTCTTAAATTCAATTAACTTGGACTTTGAGCATTTTCCAGATGAACCCCTCATATGTTGATTATAGCTGGGATAAACTGGGGTAAGGTGAACTGATTTCAAAATTTAAAGGAAAAATAATTCAGAAAAAAGCCTAACGTTTGGCAGTTTTCAAAACTTATACCATTAAATTATTACCATTTATTTACAGCATGAAATAAAATACTAAGATTAAAAATTTTTATTACAATACTAAATACATATTCAAAAAAAACATGCTCACTAGTTCACTTTACCCCCCAGATTGGGGTAAAGTGAACTACTTCATCTTTAACTCTTCTGTATTTGTTATTTTTGATAAATTATTATTTTTATTTTGGGTTGCCGCTTGATCTTTCTTTTAAAGTCTTCACAAGTATTGTTTTGATCACTGCCATTTGTGTTCAAAGTGAAGTTTTAAAGGATGTTATTGTCACAATAATTTGTTTTCTGAGAAAAAGGGTGTTTATAGATTTTGAAAGGAGTAAACTTGTCGGATGATATAGCAGATGAATCAAGGGGAAAAGTTCCAGTTTTGACAAATGATTTTACTAAATGAGCTGGCTTAAAAGAGGTATCATAGAGTTTTTTTAGTAAAGATGGAAAAACAGATTTCCCATCCACCTTCAGCCTTGACTCAGTATATCAATTAGCCAGAATTTCACGCCATAAATATTTAACTTGGTAAAAGACTCCCACATCAAGTGGCTGTAGTAGAAGCAAACAGTGTGCTGATAAACAAAAAATAGTTATATAATTTTCAATTGTTTTTTTAACAGTTTCTAAAGAAATATGACTCATATGACCATCAAAGATAAGCAATTAGCCAAATTAGGTGCATATGTTTGAAGGTTTACCTACTGAGAATCAGATGTGATATCAAATTCTCAGTAGGTAAACATATAAACAAGAAAAAAGAATCTCGTAGGAGAACATATGCAAAGTGCATATGTTCTCCTTCGAGATTCTTTTTTCTTAATTTTCTTGGCAATATTTCAATATATTATATTTCTGAAATAAGTTTCAAAAAAATTTCTACAGTAAATATTTGTTTTTAGAGTAAACAATTTAGTAAAGTAATTACGATGTATATATACAGTTCTACTAAAAGTATTTGATGAAAAAACACAACAAAAAGACTAGTTCACTTTACCCCCATTAGATAGAAAAATGAGGGGTATATTGAACTAAATTGATATACAAACTAAAAACTTAGCTGTTTTATATCATGATAAAAACTACAATTTTTGAAAAGCAGCATTATATTATCTTTAAAATGTCTATAAATAATATAATTGATATTCGCATTAATAACAACAAATCTTAAATTCAGTAAAACCTCGCGAAGAAATTCAGTAAAAAATCGCGAAGTTTGAAAACTTAATTTTAAAACTTCCGCAAAACTCGTTTTTTTAAAATGGCATTTACATCAAAACAAAAGCTATATTTTAAATTCAATTTTTTTTGAAAAATGTTGTATTAAGCAAAATTTTTAAAATGTTGTATTAAGCAAAAGTAATGCTAAACTACTAAACAAAAAGTTTTTTGAACGTAGTAATTTTTTGGTATAAAAAAATAGTTCACTTTACCCCAGTTTGCCCAGTTTGTTGATAATTATTATAGCCATCATAATTATTTTATCATTAATTATTTCATCATATTATTATTATAGTAATAATGGTTATAATAAATATGAACAAATTACACTATATTATAGAAGTTATTGTATATATTATATTTTATATATTATATAATATTAATGATAACAAATAATATTTTATTATGACAAATTATACTTCATTATAATAGTTATTATATATACTATACTACAACAGTTATAATAAATATAAACAAAACGTCTTTTGATCTATTGATGCTCTGTCCATTCAAACAGCACTAGTTCGTTTACAAAACTCAAAACTTTTGGGTGAGGTCCGACAGGCCGCTTTTTACCAGGCTTTTTCGATTTATTTTCTTTTATCAGGATTCATTTTTACGATACATCTACAAAAAATAAGATCAGATTAATAAATCATTATTTACAAAATAATAAGATCAGATTAATAAATCATTATTTACAAAATAATAAGATCAGATTAATAAATCATTATTTACAAAATGATAAGATCAGATTAATAAATCATTATTTACAAAATGATAAGATCAGATTAATGAATCATTATTTACAAAATCATAAGATCAGATTAATAAATCATTATTTACAAAATGATAAGATCAGATTAATGAATCATTATTTACAAAATGATAAGATCAGATTAATAAATCATTATTTACAAAATGATAAGATCAGATTAATAAATCATTATTTACAAAATAATAAGATCAGATTAATAAATCATTATTTACAAAATGATAAGATCAGATTAATAAATCATTATTTACAAAATAATAAGATCAGATTAATAAATCATTATTTACAAAATGATAAGATCAGATTAATAAATCATTATTTACAAAATAATAAGATCAGATTAATAAATCATTATTTACAAAATGATAAGATCAGATTAATAAATCATTATTTACAAAATAATAAGATCAGATTAATAAATCATTATTTACAAAATAATAAGATCAGATTAATAAATCATTATTTACAAAATGATAAGATCAGATTAATAAATCATTATTTACAAAATAATAAGATCAGATTAATAAATCATTATTTACAAAATGATAAGATCAGATTAATAAATCATTATTTACAAAATAATAAGATCAGATTAATAAATCATTATTTACAAAATAATAAGATCAGATTAATAAATCATTATTTACAGTTAAAAAAAAAAGAAAAGAAAGTAATGTTGAAAGTATTTTAAAATTGTATGTAGAGCGAGCATGAAGAGCGTGTAGTTGCAGATAATTAGGATGTAGTGATATAGAAGAAAGTGCAGGTTAGAAATAAATAAAGTTAGAGAATACATTGCAGGTAATATGAAAAAGTTATGATTTTATTAGATTTTTTATAAACAAGTATGAAAGTATATCATCACAAATGACACCATTGTACTTTTATGTTTTTCATGGTAAAAGAGGAGCATTTTTGTGGAGTAAATCCATGATTTCAGCTGGCATCTTATTCAGAGAACTTTGAAAACACCTAAAGTTACGATCAAATTTAATCTATATAATATAAATTATTTAAAATTACAAATAAATAACTAAATAATAATTTAACAACTATTAACATCAAAATTTCTATTCTACAGATAACTTTGTCAAAAACCACAATTTTAAATAATTTAAACATAGATCAGATAACGAGAATAATAATTAAGAGAGCTTTTTTAAAAAGTCTGCACAACAAAAAAGTAAATAAAAAAATACATCTAACATATTATTTTATTTAATATATACCTTCTTTCCATGCGTTTATCCTCCATGCGGTTTATCCTTCTCTCGCTAATTGCCATATAGATGCTACATATCAAGGCCCTACATACGAAGACGAGTTCGACGAGCATTATAACCCTTTTGCAGATCAAAAGAAAGTGATTTTTTGAAGAATGAAGGATATTAGAGAGAAAGTTAGAAGTCGAGTTATAAAGTTGGCATAGAGACAGCGAACAGTATTGCACTAGGTGTTAGAATGTACAACTTATGTTCAAGATCAAGTTCACTTGATAGGAACCCTCGTTTTAACATAACTTATGTAAGTTTTATTATATATATATATATGTATGTATGTATGTATGTATGTATGTATGTATGTATGTATGTATGTATGTATGTATGTATGTATGTATGTATGTATGTATGTATGTATGTATGTATGTATGTATGTATGTATGTATGTATGTATGTATGTATGTATGTATGTATGTATGTATGTATGTATGTATGTATGTATGTAGGTAGGTAGGTAGGTAGGTAGGTAGGTAGGTAGGTAGGTAGGTAGGTGTGTGTATGTTATTGTCAATTGCAAATTCAATATAATGTCTAAATAAAATTGTAAATAAAACTTGACTTATTAGTAAATTATGTTTTATATATTTACAATGCTATAATATCCTATTCTTATGAATTGAATTTTTAAAAGTTCATATTGTTTAGTGTTTCTTTTATATACTATTTTATACTATTTTATATATATTTTATACTATAATAACGTAACACTAAATAATATGAACTTTAAAAAATTCAATACATAAGAAAAGGTTTTTATACCATATAAATCCTATATAATAAAGGAAGCTGATTTTCAGAAGTACTATCTATAATAAATATCTCTATCTATTTATAACAGCATCCTTATTCTAAATTATAGAAAATATTTTGTGAATGCACTTCTTTAAAACATATAACACTTTAGTTCCAGTGAAACAAATATAAATATATTAAAATCTCTGACTTGAAATTATATACGTGTATAATTTGTGTATAATGCGTGTATATACGTGTATAATTTCTCCTCGTGAAAAAGTCTGATACGGAGTTTTTTTAACGTGTAATATTGGCAAATATTACACATCGCAAATGGGCGAACCTTTTTTTTAACGGTGAAAAGGTGAAAAATAGATAAAAAGAAAAAGAAAAACAAACAAAAATTATTTACAATAAAAAGATTTGAAAAATAAAAAAAATAAAGTGAAAACAATGAAAGTAATAAAGAATAAAAATTGAAAAAAAGCATTAAATAAACAGAAGAACTAAACGTAAAGTTAAAAGAATAAAAATGTTCGCGATAAATTCGAAAATAAAAAACTTTAATAAGTTATTAAAAGAAAACAAAAATAACATTTTTCAAGTTATATTAATTTATACTGTTTGGATTGTTTATACTGTCGAATATCTTTGCGTATTTTTATTTATAATGTCGTGTGTTTTTATGTATTTTTTATATTGTCGAGTATTTCTATGTTTTGTTTATATTGTTGTGTAAATTTGTACATCGTTTATATTGACCTGAATTTATGTGTATTGTTAATGTTGACTTGTATTTTTTTGTGTTCTTGTTGCTAATTATTTTTATTATAGTTGCTTTTTATGTTGGTTGCTATTATTCAAGTTATTTCTTATTTTGTCTGATCATAATATTTAAAAATATTATTTTGTTTTCTTTTCGCTTTTCAATCATCCTTCTGATCGTCAAACGTTGTGTATCTTATTTGTTATCTCTCATGTTACTTTTATTCACTTTTTCCTTTTTTTGTGTTATTTGTCTTTTGTTTTGTCTTTTTTGAATATTATTGTTCTTCTTTTTGTTTTGTTTTATCTTATTTTGGTCGCGATCTACATTAGTTTTTCTTGCTTTATTTTTTTTATTTTATTAAGGTGTCACTCCAATGACAAGTTTTTAAATATACTAGTGACACCGAAAAATCATTTTAATATTTTTATTATCTGTACTATAGATAATGCCGTTTTTTATAGAATTTCAAAATAAATAAATAAAAAATAGCAGTTATTGTAGCATTTTTCTAGTACATGCAGTTAACAACAAAGCAATGAGATGGAATAAATCCTTATCCTCATGCGTCAACGTGAACGATCTTTTAATATTTGTACAAATAAAATATTTTCAAATAATGTTTTGCAACTGAAAAGAATTTAGCCATAAAGTTTCAGCATTGTAAAATAAATAATTGGTGAAAACCTCTTATTTGCATAAAAGTTTTTGGAAGCTTTAAAGATTCTGAAAAATGTTTACAAAAGAAAGTTATTTTTTATTGCAATACCAAAAAAAATTAATTCAAAATAATAATTGAATCCACTAACTTACAGAATAAAGTCATCTTACAGAATAAAATCATCAGTTTACAGAATAAAATCATTAGCACAAAGCAGGGTCGGTTTAACCACTAGGCGAACTAGGCGGCCGCCTAGGGCGGCACTAAAACTAGCTACATAAAAAATAAATATATTAAAAACATTGCTAAAATCTTTTTCAAATCTCTTTGAATAAATTTAGTAGATTTGAAAAAGTACTCTTAAATCGCGTCATATAAAACGAAAGAATCAACTTTGATACTTTTGTTTCATTCGACGCGATTTCCTTTTTCTTTTTATACTTTTTATGCAGAATGAAATTTTGTAGTACAATGCAAAGTTTTCATTACTCATTTATGGAAAATTTTAGCACGTTTAACTTTTTTGAGAAAATTGTTTTTGCTGGCGTGTTTATTCGTAAATAGTAAGAAACTAATTTTAATTAAATATTCTATGGTAGCAATTACGAAGTAGTATAGTAACAAATTAACTAATTTATAATGTGTTTTTATACTAATGGAGTGTTATTATTTATATTTATGGAGCTTTAAAAGTTTTAAAATGTATCTTTAAAATTTTTATAAAGAAGTTAAAATAATATTTTAATTTATAGATAATAAAAATGCACGAGGTGATCATTTTTATTATTTTTTGCAGTTTCCTTTGTTATTTCAATCCACGATGGCAGGTAGAAAAAAATTGTCTGGTGCCCAATATCGTAAACGACAGGCTGCAAATGAAGGGTTTATATCAAAACAGGCTGGTTCTTTATTAAAGTATATATGTTCACCGCAGAGGAATGAAAATGGCACAGATGAGTTAAAAAATTAAGTTGAAGCAGACAGGGAAGCCGATGAGATGACAGTATCAGAAGAGTTTGAATTACATAATGTAATACACGTAGCACACAAAGAATCTGAAGTGCATAAAATTGATAAATTCTCTGGTCTATATGATAACTATAGCAATCCGACTACTTGGGTCGTATTTGATGATGAAATGCGAAAACTTTTGATAGAACATGGACCAAAACAAGTTGATCAGTTTGACTTTCCTAAGGACAGTATGCAAAGAAAATTTTCAAAAAACCATTACAACCACCGGATTGCCAATGGAGATAAAGTTCGCAGAAATTGGCTGCAGTATTCTGTAAGTAATGACTCTGAGTATTGCTTCTGCTGCAAACTATTTACTAGTAGCACAACAGCTGCGTCATCTCTTTTTTCCTATGGTTCGCATGATTGGAAAAACATGTCCACAATTCTATAAGGACATGAGAAAAACAGTGAACATCTAGCGAATATTCAGTCATGGAAAGAGTTTGAGCTGCGACTACAAAACAATAAAACAATTGATGCCGAAAATTTGCGTCTTGTTAAAAAAGAAGAACAGTATTGGCAGCAAATCTTGAAATGGCTGATAGCTTTAGTTAGAGTTCTTCGTATGCAAAATCTTGCTTTTCGTGGAACACATGAGAAACTGAACACTGCTGATAACGGAAACTTTCTGAAATTTGTAGAACTTTAAGCTTTGTTTGACCCACTTATGAATGAGCATCTTCGAAAGATTAAAGACAATGAAACACATGTACATTACCTAGGCAAAGACATACAAAATGAATTGATTCATCTTTTATCCAATGCAATCAAACACAAAATTCTAACTTCTGCTCGTGATGCTAACTACTTTTCAATAATTATAGATTGCACATCTGATGCGGGTCATGTTGAACAAAAGACAATGATCATTCGCTTTTTGGATGTGATTTCAAATCCAGAAAATGGCATTGCAGCAATAGCATCTATAAAGAAACATTTCTTAGATTTTGTGCCTCTAAAAGAGACAACTGGTGCTGTTATGGCTGAAACTATCATTAAGCAGTTAGGTAAGATGTCTTTATTTATTGAAAACTTATGCGGTCAAGGATATGACAATTGCAGAAATATGAGGGGGAAAAATAAGGGTGTTCAACAAAGAGTTTTAGATGTCAATACCCGAGCATTGTTTATTCCTTGCTGTACACATACATTGAATATGGTTGTTAATGATGCTGTTAAATGTTGCTTAAAAGCAACAGCCTTCTATGATCTGGTGCAACGTGTATATGTATTCTTTTCTGCATCAACTCGTCGCTGGGAAGTTTTAACACGACATGTTTCTAATCTCACTATTAAACCACTGAGTGAAACAAGGTGGGAAAGCCGATTTGATGCTTTAAAACCTCTCCGTTATCAACTTGGTGATATCTACGATGCTCTGGCAGAGATTGCGAACGACACAAATTTAACAGGAGCATCTGGTAATTCAACACGGGTAGATGCACGGTTTATTGCAAACGCTATTTCTAGTTTTAAAATTGTTGTTTCTCTGGTTGTGTTGTACGACGTGTTGTTTGAGATAAATATGACTAGTAAGCAACTTCAGGCAAAAGAATTAGATATGCATGGCGCCATAAACTTAAAAAAATAAAGAAGTTTCGTGTAAATTCCAGAAATGAAATGGAGTTTAAGAAAATACTAGTACTCTTTGGTGCCTAATAGACGTGCCCCCCCCCCCCCCCCCCCCCCGCAAATTAATTTTTCAAAAATTTTCCACCCAGGACATTCTTATTCCAACCCCCCCCCCCCCCGGCTATTAAATTTTAGAAAAAATTCCATCCTAGACAAGACAATTTTTTATAAAAATTTTCTTTTTCACTACTTACTTATGCTACGTAATATCATTCATTCAAAAAACTATATATGTTACGTATGAAGAAGATGACAAACCTATTCAAGATCCAAAAGAAAAATTCAAAATAAACTTTTACTTTGCTATTCTTGACACAGCAATACAATCGGTTGAAGAAAGATTTATTCTTATACAAACAATAAGTTCGTTGTTTGGTTTCTCTATGGTGTTCACAGTTTACAGAGTGTAAGTAGCAAAGAAGTTATGGAACATTGCTTGAATCTTGAGAAAGCTTTGCAGCATGGAGACTCCAAAGATATCGATGCAGTTGATCTATGCAGTGAACTGAAGTTAATTTCAAGACAAGTTGCAAGGTGTACAATGCCACTAGGTTTACTAAATTTTATATTAAAAAATAATCTAACAGATTGTGTCCCCAACACTGTTATAGCTTTAAGAATCCTCTTGACACTTCCGGTTTCCGTGGCTAGCGGTGAGCGAAGCTTCTCAAAACTCAAACTAATAAAAACATTTTTGAAAACGTCTATGCAGAAAGAAAGACTTGCTGGATTAGCAAGTTTTGTGAAGTTAGTGAAGTTTTGAAATTATTTATTAACGCATTATAAAGTTACATGAATATACGCTTCTTTATGATTATGGATGTATGTATTCTTCCGAATGTATATACAAAATGTAATAACATAACTTAAGCATTCCTTTGTAAAAGTAAGTTGGGGAGGGTGCGCAGTGTGTCAGATTCGCCTAGGGTGCCAAATACTCTGGCGCCGGCCCTGGGTTCAAGCAATGCAAATGAGAGCTCAAATAACGGCTTTGATTGGAAAGATACTGACTTATGGTCATATTCGATTAGCGATAAATAACGTGTTTACTTTGTCAAAAATAGGCCGTTTTGTGATTCAGGAACAAAGTATTTGCAAAATAAGGGTTATGAAAAGCGGCTTTTTTCTGTGGAATTTTTTTTTAGGAAATTACGAAAAGGTTAATAATCAGATTATCGTAGGATAGCTTATTCAAACCATAAAAAAGCTGCATTTTACTTTTGCTGCCAATTGTTTTCAGATCTGAAAATCAAGCTCATTTATAAAATAGCAATTATAAAAACATTTCAAGTGTTTTAACTGATCATGAATCCATGAAACATATTTGTGCTGTTGGCGCTTGGTTTCAGCAGGATAATAAGTTGAAAAAGCAAGAGACAATTGACAAATAGAAGTGCAAAAAAGTAAATTAGCGCTAGAAAATTGTTTTAAAAAGAATCATTTTAATTGCGCAGTTTCTTGCAGAACGGATTTTAGCAATTAGTGGAAAAATGCTAAAACCCGTGTAAAATCCGAGTAATTTGTAAAATCTGTGGATTGGTTGTTTCAATCAAACGATGGAAGCTAAATCAATATCGCTAGCAAATTAATGCGATCCAAAATCATGCAATTTGACATTGCACTGGAATCTATAAAAAGTGCAACCAAGATTATAAAAAAGTACAAAAAAAGGGCTAAATTTCATAAATCTGCTTAAATTTCAGCCAGATAATTAGCTCCAGAGTTAGAAATGGAACCAGATAAAATTTATAGCTGTCTTAAGCCCCTGCAAACACTGCACGTACAAAAAACGTACAACGTACGTTTAGTTTACGTTCTGAACGTCCTGGACCTTTTTGGAACCAAAATAAAATCAAATTTCTAGCTGCCGTAAGCTTGAAAAGAAAGAATTTGATTAGCAAAGCAGCCGTGGCGTGAAGCACCTATATAACTAAATAAAAAAAAAATTACGAAAGCATAAATTAATCTTTGACAGATCCAAATGAAAATTATTGAGTTAAATACTTTAAAGATTTGTTAGATCAAGCAGTTATGCCTACAACAATACGTTTCGAGAAAATGAAACGACACTTTGGTCTCTGAATTTCTGCGCAATATCTAAAAAATTTCAGAGTTATACCAAAATGATTTGATAAAATTTTGTGAGAACTTAAATATTGCGCTTACGGATACATCTGGTTCCGGTGTTGGTGCAAGGATTTATGCAATGAATTACAAATGTTTTACAACGTTGTTCCAGATAGTGTTTTGTCTTGTTGCTTTACGTTTTATTTATGATCATGTTTTAAATACTGCAATCCCAAATATTATTGTAGCCCTTCGTACAGCTTCGACAATTTCGATCACTGAGCGACTATGACGCAAGAACGCCTAAAAAGTCTGGTAAATTAATCGAACAAGGTTTCTTCCAATCTTTTCATTTTTCAAAATTTACTCAAGACTTTGCTGCAACCAAAGCACAAAAAATTGATTTTGCTATACGTTTATGATACCTGCATGAATGTGAAATTCGCCGGCGTTAAAAACTCAATTTCCCCAAAATGTTATCTATATCGTACACCCAGATTAAGGGTGCCACAATTCATAAAGTGTCAAACTGAGAAAATCAGGGTTGAAGTTTTAGTTTTTAATATTTTTTCCAACTAAGAGTGCCATATATATTTGTCATTTTGTAAACATTCGTTTTAGATTCGTTTAACAACACATAACATACTATCAAATGACATTCATAACTCAATATCCATAATTTTTGAATTCTGGCACCCTTGATCTGGGTGTGCGATATAATCATTGTATGTCCACCAAATAAAAAAATAAACAACTAACCAAGCGCTTCAAGGAAAAAAAATCGCAAGAGGGGTTGCTGGATAGAGGCTTATCTCCCGTGGTGATGAGCCTCTGCCTTTTTTCCATGATGCCCTTGCGCGCTTTGCTATTTGTTAAATTTCTATTTTTTTATTAGGTTGGTTGATTGGTAAGTTGGTAGGTTGGTAGATAGTAATAAAAATGATTAATGGTTAGTAATAAAAACATCCTTTACAAATGCTTTGTATACAATAGATGCAGAGAAAAACAAAATGAGGGTGGGGGGAGGGGTAATCTTTAAAAAGTAAAAACTGCTGTCAACCGAATCAAATCTGTCAAATACCCAACTAACCGACTATATTCCTGAAAAAACCGATTATTGTTTGAAAATCGCCTTTTTTTTAGAGGATATAACATCCAACCCCTCCCTCCCTTTTTGTGGAATCGCCGCTTAATAGATGAAATAAAGAAATTTGTAGTGTGGTTAAAATTAGGAGTGCCAAACATAATTGTTAAAATGCGGCGTCAACAAAAATCATCATAACCATAAAAATTGGTCCACTTTCTGTAACTATTTTTTATTGTAATATCTGCCACATTATAAATGAATTAAAGTTCTTTTATTTAATGTAAAAATTATGTAAAGAAATATTTATTTGTTATGTAAAAATCAGATTTGTAAATTTTAAATATTTAAAAATATTTCAATTTTTTTAAATATTTAAAAATAAATGCGTCACACCTCAGCGGATAAAATCCAAACCAATCAAACCTAGAATAGATTAGCTTTCAAATCTCGGAGATATTAACGTTTTGTTTTTAGGTAGGTGTAGCTGTGACGAAACAGATATTTTTGTTGTTAAAGATTTCTTTTTCTCTAAAGTTACTGTTTATTATTCAGCAAAAGCTTCAACTTTAAGTTGCTATTAACGCTTTAAAATGCCCGTTTTCCATACAAAAACGATTGAATCGATACTAGAACCTGTTGCTCAACAGGTTTGTTTGTTTTATTTGTAATTATTTAAAGCATTTCTTTATAATCTATTTTCAATGCCTATTATATACGTTATTATATGCGCTTTAAGTTATTATTTTATAAGTTTTTAGCTCTTATTTTATGCTGTTTCTATTATTAAATAAAACTGAAAAACTGTAAAACAACAATGTATTGTTACAATCTTGACACTTTTCAATACTGTTATAAAATAGTTTATATAAAATAGTCGAGAAATGATATTATTGTAACTGATTCATAGCTGGAAAAAAATGCTACATATTCATTAAATTACCATTTATTTCTTTAGTCTTAATTTTATAGTTGAATTTTTAGAATGTGCTCAATGTTTAGTTTTATAATTTAAGAAAACTCTAATAACAGAAAAAGTCATTGTACTCAAAACAATTTACTACAAGCTGAAAAGTTAAAATTATTTTCTGTGTGAATTTATTTAAAAAAAAAGTAATAACTTGTGGGAGAATCAGTTAATCGAAACTGTACCTTTTATATCACAAGATTGCAATCTGTTGCAGTTAATGTAATCAATTGCTTTAGCATATAATATTAAACTTATTGTTAAGTACTTAATAAGGTAGTTTAGTTAATACACTTAATTTTTTGATTTTATTGATTCATTCATAGACTTATTGTTTAGTACTGAATTGTTTTTAAAAAACTGAAAAGTTTACTCACTAATAAGGAATTAATTTCAAAACCTCTCTCAACATTTGTTTAAATAACCTGAAAAAAGTGAAAATTATAAAAGTTTTTCATTAAAAAAAAACTTTATAAAAAAGATTCAATTTATCTTATCTTTACAGGGCATTTAACATTTTGTTGTCGGTACAAGTCATTTACATTTTATTACCAGTCAAAGTATGTGCAGAAGTTACGGGATTTAGATTTTTTTAAGGCACTAGTTAGTTATACATTCTCACCGATAACTTAGAAAAGTTTTTTTTAAAATTAGTTAATAACTAATTTAAAAAAGTAAGATTCTCAATGTTTATGCATTATATTTTTATTTAGTTTATTAAATTTACACTATTGATTTTAAACAGCTAACTCTCTGTTGTTCCTTAAAATACTTTGTTCTGTGTCTGTATACTTTTTTACTGCAGGGCTTACTAGGGAAAAAATCTATATTTTTAAATCTAATTCCATATTTTGGTCTTTTTTTCAACTTATAATTGATTTTTTGTTACTAATAATTTTATTGTTTTTTGATCTTTTGAATTGGGTTGCTCCTGATACAATAACGAAAGGGGGATTCTACTGTCAGATTGGCGTTGAGTTTTTTTCTTTCTTTTCGCAAATCATAGCCTAACTTAGCTTGTGCTGTTGTCATATCTAGATTAATAAATACATTAGCAAAATTCTTGTTTCCTATTTTTCCAAATTTTTTGTGCAGAAAGTACCGGAATCATTTGTTCTGGTGATGATAACTCAACAAGTATTGCTTCTTCAGCATTTTGGATGATTGCTTTCGGTTTAAAATTCTGTTTTTATGTATGTAATTTCATTGGTATCAATCAGCTGCTTCCTTTTCTTTATCAGTTCTGGTTGATTCTGAAACACCAGAAATAATAATATCCTCCTTTTTTTTTTTTGAGTTCTTCTTAAACAGAAATCGCATTAAGTATATTTATTTTCTGAGGCATTATGTTACTTTTTAAGTCAGTAGTCACAACATAACTTATGTGTTATGATTAGAATTTCGTAATTTTTTTTTAAGTATTTATTTCATCATTTTATTTTTTAACAATCTTTTTTAAATTCGCAACTTCGGCTTGTAATTCTAACAAAACTTCTCCCAAATTTGCTGTAATTAATTTTCCACTTTTACCAGGAAGTTTTGTGTTTGTCATTATTAAAAGAAAAGAAAAAGTGAGAGAGTCGTTATGTATGTATTATAGCAGTAATTTGAATATGATATTGGTAATCATATTCTTATTTGGGATTATTATCTTATTTTTAAATGCTTTTGTTTTTTTTTGTAATTTTTTATTAAGTTATTTTATTAAATTTTTATTACCAATTATTTTCTAGTTGTCAATTTATTATCTTTTACACAAAAGTAATTAGTTTTAATGCGTGTGTTAATTGAAGAGCTCCCATCTAATATTTACCAAAAACAAGATTATGTATACTGTGTATAGTAGGCAATGATTGTCATTAACTTATGAATGATTTTTGAGCAAAATTGTGCAAAAGCAGACATTTCTAGTATAGCATTTCATGCAAATTCAGACAAATCCAATAACCAGTCAACTTTATCAAAAAAACACATGATGTTTACAATTTCTGAAACTAAAAATTAAAAAAAAAAATGATTACTAGCGGAATTTTGCTTTTAGTTTTTAAATTGTTGCAAATTAGTTGTCAAAAGTTTAGAACAAGTTAATTACAAAGATGTAGATAATTTAGAGTTTGTTGGAAAACATAGTAGCAGTTGCAGAAAGAGGATAATTATTAAAACAAAGCAATCAGTTGCAAAAGAAAAAAGATAATTTTACCGGTGTTAGGTTGATTTTAGTTCTAATTCTAAATGTGACCCTTGAATGTGATGTAAAAAATGGACTCTTTGTGTCAATAGGTCAATTGCACCTACTCCCTTCACACTTATCTGTTTTGAGCTTCTTTTCATATTCTCTAACTAATTACTTCATTAAGTCTTTCAAAATACCTTTTCTCTCCCTATCTCCACTCTCTTGTTTTCTGTCCTTCCTTCAACAACATCCCCCATCAATGTTTATATACTTTGTTTAAGATACATAGTAGATTTGTCTGAAAAGGTAGACTAGAGGGCTACCTGCAAACACAAACAAGGTTCAGCATACAAGTGTTATGAACTTACAGCAGAAGATGTGCTGATGATCACTGCACTGATTATCATTATAAAGGCAAGTCGAATACATAATGCTTCTACATGAAAATTCAGTTGTCCAATTGCTTGCAGTTATATCATTGAAGAAAGGTCAACTGGCAAGAAGAGAAAAATGTCATGCAAATTTCTAACATGCAGTTGCACCTATCAAAAAGAACTGGCTGGTGTGAGTACTTGAATGTTCACATGGTAGTGTTGACCTGCCAAAGAGTCGAGGTGGCAATATAATATCTCACAAATCTGTTGCAAAAAAGGTAGTGTGAAAACATTTATTAGCAGTTTGAAAAGCAGAAAAAGTTATTACGGTAAAGGCAAAACTGAATGCATATATCTGCCATCTGAATTAAAAAGTTGTAAAAACGTGTGGAAGATATATAATAACTGTTCTGAAGAACACTAAGTCTCTTATTAGATGTTTTACGAAATTTTTGTTGCTGAGTTTAGCATTGGTTTTAGTGGTCCACAAGTAGATGCATGTACCACTTGCAAAAAACAGAAAAATTTAATTATGCACCAGTCAAAAGCTTAAGTTGTAGATGAACTTAAACTGCAAAGGAAATTTCACTTGCAAAAGCATGCTGCATTTTACCGCTTACTTAAGAACTCTGATGAAGACACATACAAGATTGTATATGATTTGCAGCAGGTACAAGTTTTGCCTAAGGTGCCTGCTCAAATAGCTTTCTATGCCAGAGCTAGCTTTATACAATTTTGCAATCTGTGACATGTCGTCAGGAAAAAATTATTGTTATACATGGATTGAGAGTAAAGCAGCATGTGGTTCAAATGAGATAGCAAGTGTGGTGTACCACTTTTTTATTAATGTCTTTGTTACTAAGTCACATGTCTAAATATTTAGGGATGGTTGTGGAGGTCAGAATAAAAACAACATCCTATTGCATGGCATGGTTCAGCATTGGTTGCATGAAATAATTGTTGGTGGAGGAAGCCAGAATAAAGATGTGTTGTTGATATTTCCAGTATGTGGTCATTCTTTTTTACCGTGTGACCGCCTATTTAGAGAAATACCACAAAACACAGTAAGCAAGACAAGTACCACTACACCTGAAAAATATCATGAGATATCAAAATAACATGCTGATAAAACATTGAACAGCAGTAGTGAAACTTGCGGACATTAAAAATCTTACAGTGACGTTTGGTGAAAGGTGGGAAAGTGTTACAGTGTTAGCTTCCTAAAAGACACTGACAGACAGTGAATCTATTATTGATACAGATAATCCTGGAAAAGACTGCAACTGCTGTACTAAAGATAATGTGGTGTGTGTTTTACAAATGTTTAATAAAGTGGTGTAGACTTGTACGATAGCAATACACAGTTATTACAGTCAAAAGTACACTGCAGTGAAATAAAGAGACAGACATGGCGATATCAATATTAAACAATGCTGTGTATTAATAGTCATTATAATAGTTCATTTTGTAATATTAGGATTGTTATCAATTATACCGAGAAAATGATGCAAAACCAGAAAATTCCTTATTTTGGTGCAAATATAGACTAAACTAAATTTTACCCCTTCATAAAAAACCTTTAATAAAGTTTTTCTAAGGAAATTTTCTATGTGAACTATGACCCTTGTCGATGTATGCTATGTTAGTGACATTAGAATGTTGCTAACAGAAATTAAAAATATCAAGATATGTTAAAATCTTTAAATATGGATTTGTCTGGTTTTGTGTGGGAGCTCTTCAATTATTATATAAAAAAAGCAGCTTGTAATTTGTCCCACTAGAAATAATATAAGTTTTTTGTAACGTTTTAATACAGGCTCTACTTGAGCAAAACCAAAAATTTTTCTTGAATTTTTCCTCTGTAAAACAAAATATGAGGTGATTCAAGTTTTTCAATTTGTTCTACACTTAATGGATATTATCGGATGATAATTAATATTTGAGAATACAAAATTATATTTAACATTTTTGATTTGTCAATGGGAATATAATGTTTATTCAATTAAAAAACAACTTTAAAATTATGTAAACAATGAATACGTTTTTTGCGGTAAAAAAAGTTTGTTTTTTGCAGTATTTTAATAGAAAAGTTTAAAAATTTCTAGAAGTTTTTTTTTGATTAAATAAAGTAATTTATGTGATTTATAATGTTAACATGGATAATTGCAATACTTTTGATGAAGAAAAAGCAACATTTGCTGCATTATCTTAAAAATATTAAAAATATGAAGTTGTTTCTATACTGGTCTTGCAAAAGATTTCCGAAAAAACCTTATCAATTATGCTGCCTCCAAAAAGTATGACATATCAGAACAAAAAATTAGTTGGCATTTAATTAGTTGGCAAATAATAACAAAACAAAGAAAGTCCGAAGAAAACTGATCTGCTACTGCTTTGGAGCTAATGGTTCTATGTTAAAAGCCCAGGTTATTTTGAAAGAAAAGTTCACACGGATAGAAGATCTTGCATATACTTCTAGAACTGTCAATAGCAATTTTTTGTTCACTCAAATTGAATCTGGATGGCAAAACCAACACTCCTTTAAAGATTATATTCAAAGAATTGACAACAAATTGAAAGATGTTGCACGTCCTGTTTTCATATTCTTAGACAAGCGTACAAGTCACATAAATTTTTATTTATTTAAATGGTGCATCGGGGAATTCACATAGTATCTTTTCCTCCAAATTGCACTCACATTCTTCAAATGTGTGATACATCAATTTTTGAGATGCACAAGTAGCTTATAAATGTTTTGAAGTTCCTACTCAAATGCAGCTTCATTTAGTAAAAGCATTAATGAATTAACTGCTCCTGTTCAAGGTAATCATACAGGTTGTCCGTATAAATAAAATGGTTAATTTTTTTGATTAAATATTTTTATGTTAATTTTTTCATGTAAAATATTCCTGTGTACCAATTGATAAGGCAACAGCTGTTCTTAATTACATTATGAAAATACAGGAAAATATAGAGCCATTGCATAACCTTTTGAGCTACACCCCTGGCTACTATGTTCTGAATTCTTTAGTTATAAAGCAGCAGCTTGATATACATTCATCAGCATTTCATAATGAAACGGCAGTTTCAGTTTCCTCAACTTTAATTCAGGATGTGCTCAAACTTCCATAACCAATTAAACACAAAACAAATAGAAAATACAAGAAAATTAATTATGGAATCCTTACGAGTGATAAAGTTTTGGAAATGTATAAAAAGAGGATGAAGAAAAGAAAAAAAGGAAAAGGAAAAAGATTTGTAAAAAACAAAAAATATTGCAAAAGAAGATAAATAAAATAAAGATTGAAAAAGCATAAAAAAAGTCATCTGAACCTGTTGCTAAAAAGAAGTGTGAATAACCAGCTGAAAATAATTAATAATATATATGTTATTAGTTGTTTTAAGAAATAAAATTTTATTTTTACAAGTTCAAATACATTTAATTTTAATGTTTCTTTATAAATTTATTGCATTTCTTTCAAAGAAGAATTTTATACCGCAAAAAATATATTTAAGGAACCTTTTTTTTAAGTAAAAACAAAAAGGCGCAATAAAAATCGGATAGTAACACATCTAATATTTTCTTTACTGCACATTTTGCTGCATATTTCATTTAAAGAGAGTATTTAAGTAAAAAGCTATATGTAAACAATGTTTTAAAGAGCGGAATATAGCAAAAAATAAATCTTTTACCCTAATTAAAATTAAAACTGAAAGATAAATATTTTTATTTAAATTCTAAATAAAATAATTGAAATAAAAACGTTAAAACAAATGTTTTACTCAAGGTCTAAATTAAAATAGTTAAAGAGCAGGATAATAAAAAAATTCAAAATAAAATAATTACAATAAAAACAGCCCAACATACTTTTTATTTAAATTCTAAATAGAATAATTCATACATAAAAGTGTTTTAATGATTTTTCGTAAAAGTATTTGATAATCAAAATAAGATTTTTTGCAATTTAAAAAAAAAACACTTTCATTTTTTTTTGCAAGCGCTTGGTAAAGTTCTAGTGGGCGTGTGGGTGAGCACAAAAAGGGCTGAATGCGAAAGCCCTTCCCGAAGAAGACTGATATCTCTATACATTATTGCCGAACTTTAATAGTGTTAGTAGTGCCCCCTTCGAGCGTGTTTGACACGGAACTGTTAGCACCCATTGCAACCTAAAGCAAAAAGATTAAAAGTAATTGCCATTCTGTGTACTTAAAATTTTTAAGTATAGTATATTGGTGTTTGTAAAGAAACATTATATAAATCATTAATATAAAACTAATTTTTTTAAAACTTTGTTGTATAGGCAGGTTAGGCGCTTATCCATCCCTCTATAAACAATATATATAAACAAATATGTTATTTGTTTGTGTATATTGTTTATAAAATGTAAAAAATCCACTTATATAACGTTTTATTCAGTATCATATGTAATGTAAGTAAACTTTTCTAATAATTACAAGTCTTTTTTGATCAAGTTGTTTTGTTTTAATTTTTTGTTTGTATGTTATTATTCCGTCAAAGGGGGTTACTTTGGCCAAAAAACTTGCACCTTAACACTTTAGTAATGTTATATTTAATATGAATTGTTAGTAAAAATATTTTTAAACTAATAAATAAAAGATTCCCTATCCATCCATACCACTTTTTTAAATATTTAAAAATAATATATTTATTTTTGGTTATTTTAAAAATTTGGCCAAAGTTACCCAGGGGTTGGGGTTACTTTGACCACTTGTTGTTTTCTCATATAAAATGCATTGTAAAAATATTCTAGTACAAAGATACCCCACCCATTGAGTGACTATGGCCCAAAGGAAAGTAATAGACAAATTTAAAAGTTCAAAATCTTATTTATAAAACATTAGAAGCAAAACACGACATTGAACTTAATTGAAAAATTGGTTACACATGTAAAACCTGTCAAGTAAATTCTAAACCAAAAGGTTTTAGTTGCAAACTAAAACACTTAAAAAGGAAAAAAACATCCAGTTCAGGAACTTTAAAATGTCCTTTTTTGTTCAATAGTTTTGGAGGCTCAATTTTTGAAATGACATCCTTCCTACTGTAAATTAACTTGTCTTTCTTATGGGGCCAAATCCAGCACTTGCTTTTCTTCTCCATGCAATCAATTATTGGCCCTTCTTCATTTACATCAGGCATCTTGTCAATGAGTCCTGCATAGTAGTTTTTGTCATACAACACCACTACAAAATCGCCTTCCTTCAAACACTTCTTTTCGTCTAAGCTCATTGTAGGAAAATCCTGTCTTTCAAGTCCAGTATTATCTTCACTTTCTGAAAAGTTCAAATTATCTGACATGTCGTGGAGTGACATAATTGAGTCATCATCACTAATGCTATCAGGACTGTCAATTTCTTCTTCACAGATAATCTTCCTCGGTTTTTTACTTTTGCCTCCATTGCTTGTTGAAGGGACGTTTTCCTTGAGTAACAAATCTTCATAGCAAATGCTTTTGCCAGGTTGTGCAGTCAATTTCTTTCGCTTTCTCTTCTCTTTTAAGAACATTTTTTTTGCAGAGTGGATAAATATCACTTTTTCTAAATCCCGAAACAATATTGTTTCCTTTTTCTGCATAAAGTCCATCAATCAGCTCTTTTAGCAGTCTAGGGAATATATCTTTTGGAATATTTGCCAGATTTCTTCCATGTTCTGATTCTTTTCAAGTGGCCAAAGTTACCCCACTTAGGCTGGAATAGGTTATGCCATAACATTCTTAGCAATAAACAAAAAAAATTGATTACATATTATTGTAATAATTTAGATAATGTCTAACAACTATATATATAAGTAATTAGAGTACTTACTTGCTTTGTAAATTCGTATTTAGTTAGGTGTACATGGAAAAGTTTGGAAGGTAAATATTAATGTAACCATAACAACAAAACTTTTACTGCCAGTAGTGCCAACCTAAAAAAAGCTGAAAAATTAAATACCCACATAATAATTAAAGTTAAAGTGTAATCTATGATTTGCATGTATGAAAGTGGGAAAAAATATATATTTAATGGAGTTATAAGCTAAATAATCTTTTTACTGAAGTGTGGCCAAAGTTTCCCACGCTGGCCAAAGTAACCCCCTTTGACAGTATTTAAAAAAATTGACAAGATTGAAAAAATATGAAACATATTGTCTCATTCAAGTGGAAAATTCGAAACTTCAATTTTAAATTAGCCCCTCTCTTGATAATTTCTGATTGCTAAAATTACATCATCTGCTTCTTTGACCTTTAAAAAGATAGACAAAGTATTTTCGTAAATCTTGAAGCCACAATTTTTTTGTGTATGTGGCGTCACTTTATGGCCTAATACTAGAAAAAAAACTAGAAGTAAGACTTTATTTAAATTAAAAAAAAAAATTCCTTTTATTAAAGATATATGTTTTTAATCATAATCATATCATTTTTTTTATAAACAACAGAAAATGAAGTTAAACATACATCTACCTTAATAAAGTATGTCATTTTTTTGATCTAATTTGTTTTTTAAAAGACATCATAGCCAATTTTTTTTGAATTGAGTAGCCCAGTTTTTATTATATTATTTTATTTTTTTCTGATGGTTTTTATAAATTTCAAACAAATGTTTTAGCTTTTTTTAAATTTTTATAAAATAAATTTTAAAAATTTCTTTTAAATTTATTTTATAAAAGCTTTAACATAATAGTTTTTTAATGCTTATAGAAACCAGTACTAGTAGTACCAGTAAGCACTGGGTTTCTTGAACCGAAAAGTTACCAGTTCAATAAGTTCCCAATAATTTTCTCTTGGAAATGTATTTTTTTGTAGACAAATGCTTGCCCATTTTAAGATTAGTTTTGGTTGACAATGGATCGTGTTATCTCCATCTGCAGGAAATTCAAACTGAATAATATCTTTTTTTTTGTGGAAAATTGAGTCCCAGTTATTTTTAAGCATTTTAAATAGCGTTTGGCCCACAACTTAGGTAATAATTAGCAGTTATTGGTTTCCAATAACTGCTTCCCAGACATGTTTAATGTGCAAATCATAAATGTGGTGCCAACAAGCAGCCCATAAAATTGCATGACCAGTATCCTTCTCAATTAAAGCTGCACATCCTGTTTTCAGCTCGTGTTACGAGTTGTTGTGCTGAAGCAAAAAGCAATCTAATCATCAAGTAGCTTCCTTGATTTAAAATGGTTGATAAATAGATCATTTTAGGCTACACCAGTTACATTTGGGGTTGTAGGAATTTTGAGATTCAAATTATCAGCCTGGATTCAAATTATCAGCCAAACCATCCCATCTACTTGCAAGAATGGCAACATGTTCTTTTTTCTTTCCTGTAAAAAATAAAAATAAAAGTGATCTTAAAATTTTTATTCTGAATGTCTAATGCCTTAATAGTTTTACCGTTAAGTGATGAAACAATTTTGCTATTCCAGTGACCGCATGGATGAATTGGACAGTTGCATTCATAGTTATATTTTAATTGACAAAATTTATTTTCTCATTCTTTCTTTTGTTGACGATGAACATTTGATTTTGAAATAGGATACTATTCAAGGGGAGCTCCAACAGCTTTAACTATTTTTGCTTCAATAGCCATTGTGCCTCTAACGCTGAGGTGTAAGCAATTGGAAACTTCAGTAAACAATTTAGTCAGCGTCTTTCAGTTCTACTAAGAAATGGCTGACAATCTTTTTTTTTTTTTTTTTTTTTGATGGCATTGGGTAAAATTCGTCATCTAAGCTTTTGTGTTTTTATTATCCTCACCAAGAATTTTTTCAACTTCTTCACTCATTATAATATCTCGTCTTTTTTTAGATAAATTATCATGCGCTGCTCTCTGCTGTTCCAGACATTCAGTATGATCATGGACATTTTTCTCATTTTGGTTTTAAATAGTATCTTGACAAAGCATGTGACCAACCTTAACAAAAAACAGATAAAATATTGTAAATATAACCCTGAATAAAATAGAAAAGCTCCATAAGCAATTATGTTATGACAGATCTACAAACTACAGCAAGAATTTAAAAATTGATACTATATTGGCAAAATTACCAAACTTGATGTTGTGCCCCCCCCCCCTAAATATTTTTCTTTTAGCCCAGTTTTTTACCTTTTATACTTTACTTTGTGAAAAATAACATACTAAAAGTTTTTGAATGAATTTTGAAAATTTTTGCTACCCCTAAATAATGTTTGACTGTCCCAAAATTTTACAATAACTATTTTTGAATGATTATGCAACTCACACAAAAAGTTAAAAAAAAAATGCGGAAACAGGACACCCTTATGTTGTATGCTCTATCTGATTCGGTTGATGTGTGTACAATGTACATTGGTGCGGGTATATATACTGGCTAAAAAAGGTAGAACAAGCGAGGAGTATACATATATTGGCTGAAATAGGTAGAACATGTGAGGAGTATTAACTGAAGTAGAAATATGAGGAATATCCATATATCCACATATATTCCTTGTAATGATCATTTCTTTACAGATTTAACCATTTACTTTTCCCTAATTTTTCTAAATTGTTTGTGCTGACACTTTAAATTGGTTAGTTAAAAGTGTTCCTTACTTCTGTGTATCTTTTTTAACATTTTTTTAGCAAAATTATAATTATACTTTAGTTTAAATTCTTTGAAAACTAAGCTTTGATCTACATATTTTTATATTTTTTTTCTTTTTACATATTTAGGTTGGGCGTCTTGTAGTTATTCATGAAGAAGGTGAAGAAGGGGGAGCAATTCCAGATTTGTCAGAACCTGTTAATACCGTTAGCGCAGCAGTCAACAATCTTGTATTGGTATTTTAAAAAAATTATTATTTATTATTAATTATTATTTAATGTTTTTTTGTTTTTATTGTAATTTTTAAATTTAGAGGTAATTGTTTTGAGTTTAAAATTATTTAAAAAATTGTTCAAAATTTAAGTTTAAAATTATTATTTAAAAATATTGTTTAAAATTATTATTCAAAAATATTGTTTCAAATTATTATTTAAAAAAAATATATTACTGTGTATTTAAATAATCTTGATAATTCAAAAAGAAAATTATTTGATTTGTGTGCACTGCTTTTTTTTCTTTAGAAAATTATTTGATCTGTCCACACTGTATTAATTTCTTAAAAAAATTATTTGATCTGTCCACACTGCATTAATTTCTTAAAAAAATTATTTGATCTGCGCACACTGCATTTTTTTTCTCTTGAGAAGTAATCCATTTTTTGTTGATTTTGTATAAGATAAAATGTCAGTTGTTTAACTTGTATATATGCTTTAATAACTTGAATTAAATATTAGTTTTAATTATTTAGCTAAAGATTTTAATATAATTATATTCAAATTATATCATTATAATATAATATATTACATTTTCAATTCAATTAAAATCAAGTTAATTTATATTTATAGGTTGGTAAGTCAACAGTACAGACCAGTAAGGATGAAATTCTTCAAAAAGAAATGCCAGTTACATTTAATCGAGTTGAAAAAGCATCTAATGATCTAATTCAAGCTTCAAAAGTCTTAAAAGGAGATCCTTATTCAAGTGTTGGAAGAAAACTTCTACTAGATGGAGCTAGAGGTATGTACTTTATAAAGTTATAGACATTTCTGGCATTTCAAAAATGCAAAAAGTATGTATTTTTATCTAAATTATTTAATATATTTTGTTTCTTATGTCTTTAAACTAAAAATGTATATAACATCATGTAAAATTATATTCAATGTCTTATGTGTAAATATTTTGTGTGTGTATGTGTGTGTGTGTGTGTGTGTGTGTGTGTGTGTGTGTGTATATATATATGCATGGTCGGGAAGCGGAGCTATTCACTCGATTACTGACCATGGAAATAATATTTAGTTGCAAAAAACTGGCCAGATATTTTAGTCGTTTTGAGAACATTTAAGTTTATGTATATTTACATGTTTGTCTGCAAAACAATAATGAATTTAATTTTTTTATGTGAATTTAAAAAAATAAAAAGAATATTTGCGAACATTAAAAACCCGCCAAATCTACAAACAAACTAATTCTTTTGGTTCAAAAAATATGCTGACTAAGCAAAATAGTTCTAGAGTAAGTTCTGTTGAAATGTTTTAAAAGTTGTATTATTCGAGATTGTTAAGTTTTGAGATTTCTAGCATAAATTGTTTTAAGAATATTATATCAAACAAACTATTATTTTAATACTATGGCTCACTCTCAGAGCCACATCTGCAAAGCCGTAAATCTTTTAAACTGTTATTATTTGTTTACAAAAATGTTTTAAATATATATTTTTTAAATTGTCAAAGTTTTGAAAGTTTATTATATGTTATAGATTTTATTAGTATATTCTTATTTTTTATTTAAAAAGTATGTATTTTTTATGTAAATATAATTTTGTGTATCTGTTTTTTATTCTAATGTAATCTTATAAAGCAATTTTTTATGATTTATTTTGTAAACAAAAAGACTTTCAACAATAATTGCAATCTCAATGAAATTATTAATAGTCATCAAAGTTAATAAAACTAATTATGAAATAAATATACAAGAAGTTTCTGGTTACTAAACAGAAACATGCTTACAAAGTAACTTGCGGGTGAACAAGCACTGCGCCTGAGGTCACGACAGAACACAAATATATATACCTACTATAGCATATTTATGTGAGCATTTGCTTACTTTTTTTGCTTATCTAAATTGGTACAGCTTTTTTAGAAAAAGAAAAAAAAAACAAAGAATGAATGAAAAGATTGCTGCCCGATCCCAAACTCTCAGTTGATGTAGCAGCACTCCACTGCGAGTCAGGCTGTTTGTTAGTCGATGTATGTACTGAAGCCCCTAACAGCAGGTTATTTCAGTATGACTGCTCACCTAAATCAGCAGTATTATATATATATATATATATTTATTTATATATATATATATTTTTTTTATTTTTTTTTTTGTTATTTACCTCCTCAAGGCCAAGAAGGCCACTACAGATGAGGAGGCTACTTAATAGTGTTTATAACCCTCTCTCAACTCTATAACTCCGAAACACGACAACTCTATAACTCCGAAACAACTCTATAACTCCGAAACACAGTATTATATATATATATATATATATATATATATATATATATATATATATATATATATATATATATATATATATATATATATATATATATATATATATATATATGAAGACCTCAGTGGAAAAACCGGCGTTGTCACATTTAAAAAGTATTGAGAAAGTATTTGTTGATCATTAGTTAATGTCTTTATTTAAAGCAAAGAAAAAAAAATTTTTGTATAAAAAATTACAAAATGTTTTGTTTTTGAATAAATTTTAAATAAAATAATTATAATATAAATTTTTTTAAATTGCTTAGTTTCATTTGCTTTTTCCACTGAGGTCTTCATATATATATATATATATATATATATATATATATATATATATATATATATATATATATATATATATATATATATATATATATATATATATATATATATTGTATATATATATTATATATATATATATATATATATATATATATATATATGTATATATATATATATATATATATATATATATATATATATATATATATATATATATATTTACTGAAATAAAAAACACTTTTTAGTTTTAAATACATGTTTTGAACTTACAAAGTCCATCATCAGTTTAAAATGACCAATATAAAATTTTTCAATATATAGGTTACAAAGTAATTAAAAATCCATTAAAAATTGCTGTTAAAAAAAAAAAACTATTACATAATTAAAATAAAAAATATAATACAAAGGAAATAATAAAAATACAACAAGGGGCGAGTTAAGTGATTGCGAATTGAAAATTCCGTAAAAAATTCTGGTCTTTAAATTTTCAGTTTCTTAAAAAACCGTGAATTCAGTTTTTATGGATCTTAAAAATTAACTATAACTAATTTCATTAAGACTCTCATAACTTACATGTTTAAAATATTACTTTTATAAAACTGCTGTAAATCGAGCTAGATTAACCACTGTATTATATATTTGTACTTACATAGCTAGGTAAATACAAATACAGAAAAAGCAAATATAGGATGATCCTTTGATCAAACACCAACTTCATCACCTACATCAAACACCAACTTCATCACACTACGAACTTCTAAAGTGTTTATAAACAAAAACATTGATACTAGCGGTACTGCAACTTAAACTCTATCTCCCTATACCGCATTAAGGGGACCGTGAGGGCAGCCTAGTAATAGCTCTGATTTTAAAAAATTTCTTTAATTAAAATATTCCAACGTCTTCAGGTAAAAATTTTTAAATGCTGCACTTGTTTTTCCCTCAGTTAGAATCCGTTAGCAACATTAAACTTTAGCTTCCAAAAGCGGCTTAGAATAAAAAATAAATACTCCAAAAAAAAAAGTTACTCTACGAAAAAAATTACACATGGGCGACGGGGGACCATGGTAGCTCAAAAAGTGGGGGCATGGCCAGGGCCATAGAGAGCCAAGACATGCCCCTGGGCAAATTTTTTTGCAGGCCCTACCTTGGCTGAAAATAGGCACCATGTAATGCCGAATTGGCTCAAATTTTTTTTATCTCCCTCTTTTTTCTTACAGGCCCTTAAACATAGCTGGATCCTGGTACAATATACCCTGAGCCCCCCTCTCTACGGCCATGGTCATGGGGGCCATGCTGTATAATTACTTCAGTAAATATTATATAATTAAAAACTAATGAAATTTTATTGAGTGGATTGTTTTAAAAAGTTATATATTTCCAATGTTAAAAAGGTTGTTAGATCTCGTGATCGTCTTGAATCTCTTTTGCGAATAAGTGAAGAAGGATGCAGCGTCAAGAAATTTAACTCAACTCTTGCTTTGGATGCATGCTATAAAGATAAAATAAGAAGACTATCTGCTGCTCCTCATCGCTTTCCGCAAAGGCGAAAAAAATCTACTGATGCAAATTATATCGACCTATCTCTATTAAACATAATATATAAACTCTGATGTATAAACTTATTTTGCTATATTTTTTTAAATAAAATTCTTACTGATTGAGTTTATTAATAAATTATGTTTTATATTTAAAACTGTCATCGAAATGCACTTTAAAGTCGTAAAAGCATAAAAGTTATTAAAAATAAAATATATGCGTATATAGTTTGGCATAGTAGTAATTGTTATTTTTTATATTTGGAGAATTTTAAACCACAACTTTTTTTAATGTCATATTCTTCTTATTCCTAGTAAATTACATAAATAGAAATATTAATACTTGTTTAATAACCTATACTAAAAAAGACAAGAAAAATGTTGTTACTTATAATTAAACTATTTTATATATATGTTTATCTTAACACAATATTTTTATAATTTACATATTTTAATTTATAAACATAATTATAAACATAACTAAAAAATAATCAAAATAAATTAAGTCTAGAAAAATTACAAAACTTCAGAAACATTTACAAGCATGAACTTATTGAATCAACAGTTTGTAAAACTGTTACGAATGGTTCGAAAAAAACACGCAAAAACAGTTTTCAAGAAAAACAAAATTTGAAGACCAGAAACTTTTATGGAATTTTCAATTCGCGATCACTTAATTTACCCCTTGTACAATCAAATTTAAAGTTATTATTCATTACACAAAAGGTATTGTACAATAAAGGACATGATGTTAATATAAGTTCTATTAGAACAATTCAATACCTCTGTGCCTAACTTGTTAATAAAACAATCAGTGTCGAAATATGTATTTCAAACTAAAAAGTGTTTTTTATTTCACTAAATTAATAATATCATTTGTGCTCACCAGACCTTTCGGATATATATATATATATATATATATATATATATATATATATATATATATATATATATATATATATTATATTATTCATATATTATATTATATTATTCATGTTATATCATAAATCACATGTTGTATCATATCATATATATTATTCATATTACATCATATTACTCCTATTATATCATATTATATCATATATATATATATATATATCATATATATTGTTATTTCTTTGTATGTCTTATAAAGAAATGTTTTTGATTTTTAGTAGCTTATAGCCACTTTTACATTTAGGTATTTTAAATGGAACATCTGCTTTGCTTTTAACATTTGATGATGGAGAAGTAAGAAAAATCTTAGCACAGTGTCGAGCAGTGCTAGACTATTTACAAGTTGCTGAAGTTGTTGAATCTCTGCCTGACTGTGTTACGTTTGTTAAAAATCTTACTCCTGGTGCTACAAGCTTTGCCAAGAAAGTTGAAGGTCGAATACCTGATTTAACACATGCAACTCACCGAGACTTGTTAGAGAAGCACAAAAATAGTGCTACACAGAACATTCCACGGTTAATCTCTGCCATGAAATCTTTTGTTTTAACACTTGAAAATGGAAGTGAGTAATGGTTTTACTAACATACTATATAACAAAATTAAGTCACTGAAGCCTAATTAAACTTTACAACAAAATTAAGTCACTTGAATTTGATTAAATTTTATAATAGTTGCAATCAAACTAATGTTTTCAAATAATTGTATTTATGAATGATTCAGTGGAAAAAATTAGTAAAAGTGATCCAAATAATTCAAGGAGTTTTACTTTTAAAATCTCCAAAATATATTTGTAGCAAGCAACCATACACAGGCTTGTGCAGTTTTGTGTAATAATATAATTAAAAAAGATTTTTAAATTTTGGGGATTGCAATTTATTAATTGGCAAATGAAAAAATGTAAATTAATTGAAATGATTACAAAATGGAAGATACATGTTTTCTTAAATGAGGCATCTGTCTCAGGTTCAAAATAGTAAAAACTGTTAAAAGTTTTTTTCTTTTACTCTATGAATACATTTTTTTTAGAGGGGAAGGCTGAGGCCCAAGAAAATCGAAACTTTTTGATCACAAAAATCAGTGATGACATCATTGAAATTATGCGAGTTCTTCAACTAAAAATAGATGATGAATATGACATTGAAGATCCAACAAATTTCATGCAAAAAGCTCGCCATAAGCTTAAAGAAAAGATGAAAATAGCCAAAGATTGGTTATCAAACACTGATGCTGCTGCAAATGGGCTTGGTATTTTAATTTCACATCTAATGAAATCAATACTCTGATTATAATTTTTGACAAAATAGGTTTTATTAAAATTGTTAGTAATAGTTGCTGAAGTTAACAACATTTTTTTGACATTAGAAAATGATTTAATCTTCTATTAGGTAACTATTTATATATATTAATTAGGTGAACAAGCTTTACGAGAAATAATTAAACAAGCTAGACAGGTTGGTATCCTAGCAAATGATATGAAAATAAAAAATTTATGTGACGAACTTGATCGACTCATTGATCAAATTGCAGATCTACGAATTAAAGGAATGGTATGTATTAAATTTTTCAAAATCTATTTTATAATAATTTAAAATCTATATAATAATAATTTGATGTATTTTAGAAAAATTAAAAGTTAAAAACAAATGTCAATAAAGATTACAAACTTTTACGAGATATGTGATGTCATAATATTTTTTCCAGGCTCAATCACCAGAAGCAATGAGACTTGCACAAGAGATTGATGATAGAATACAACGTCTAACAAAGCTTGTCGATGATGCAATAGCCAATGAAACAACTTCTGGAAAGAGATTGCCAGCAGCAACAACACAGGGTCAGTATGAACAGGCATTGAATTGGATTGATGATCCTCGATCTGAATATAATGGCACTGGTATGTTTGTAAATTTTGCATTTAAAAAAAATTGTTTTTTATAGATTAACAATCATATTGTTCACTACTGTAAGTGAACCCAGTTTTAAAAAAATGTCAAATAAGTTGAAAAAAAGTGTCAAAAATTTCTTTGGGGTGTGACTTCTTAAGAAAATTTTTGAAAAAATTACAAATGCGTTTCTTAACTGTTATCTACCTTGTTATGTAAGTAATATATTTTTGAAAAAATGTTGTTGGGAATGAAACAACCTAATGTATGATGTATTTTTGTATCTTAACTTTAGTTTTATATTTTGCTAGGTAAGCGTGCTATCGATTCTCTTGTTGAAGATGGGAAAAGACTAGCTGAACATTTTTCAGGACCAGAAAAACAGGAATTGCTTGATACTGTAGCTAATATTCAACATTTGACAAAGGAACTTGCTAATCTTAAATCCCAAGGAAAAGTATATTTTTGGCATATTTTTCTATTTAATAAATGTTAAACAATAAATAAATGTAAATTTACACATTAAAAATATACAATATCAATAATTTTTTTTATCATACTTCTTTGTGTTGTTGAACTAAGTTTTCAAAATAATTATGATATAGTCAACAAATGTTTTTACATTGTAAAATGTTTGTATATGTTCGTCATATCTCTCAAATACATATTGGTAGCTATCTAACACCAAATGTTCAAAGGAAGTTTTATGTTAGTACTCTGCATTTGAACTAGTGTGTATATTTTTAAAATAGTGTTGATAATTCTAAATTTTTGTTTAAAAATTTTTTTAAGGGAAATACACCTGAAGCTCAACAAATTGCTAAACAACTAAAGCGAGAACTTGAGAAACTTAAAACTATACTTCAAACAGGAGCTGTTCGCAGTGTTGTTGATAGTTTTATGGATACTATGACACCAATTAAACATCTTGAGAAAGCAGCAAAAGCTGCAATTGGTAATTTAAAATAAAAATATAAAAGTTTATTATTTGTAAATGACTAGGTTTGATATTAGACTGGGGCTTGGTATGATCAAGTAAAGCCAGAGCTAAGGCTATGGCTTAGTTTGCATTAAAGCTGATACACCCTGTATATATTTTATCTTTTATTAAAGTTTATGTTATACTTTTTATGTGTACCAACATGCACATACCAAAATAAACATACATTTAAAATATTGCACAAATTAAAGATACAAAGTGTAAAATAATATCTTAATGTTAATGCAGCCTAAGCCATATCCCAGGCTGTATTCATTAGTTTATATGCTTAGCTGTATTCATTAATTTCTACATATATTTTATCGAATAACAAAAAATTGAATTTCAAAGAGTGTATATATATATATATATATATATATATATATATATATATATATATATATATATATATATATATATATATATATATATATATATATATACATACAGTATTGGACAAAACATTTGCAACCAACATCGAACAATGCTAAAAAGTGTTCCTAATTTTACATGTCTTTAAAACGAAACGAACTATACTACCACAGCAAACAGCTCAGGAGTCGGGAATCATAGCATGCCATGAAATGAGCAATCAGGTGACAGCACACAGGCAGAATTTTGTTGACAAGTGCCGTTTTGCAGCGGACAAAACAATTGCAATTTTTTTGGTTTGTTTCATTTTCTTAAGTCTGGTCTGTGTCAACGTCACAGAAGTTTTTTAATAATTAAAGGAAGTTTCCAAAAATTTCTTGAAGAAGCATCTGCAAGCATCCAGAAATATCCAGAAACATTCAGACGCATCCAGAAGCATCAAAAGCATCCAGAAGCATCAAAAAGAAGCATCTAGAATCTTCCGGAACAGGTTCACGCAGGTTCATTTTACTATATAAGAGACATGTAAATTGACATGTAATTCAGTCAGTATATGGAAGTCAATCAGTCAGTATTATCAAGACAGTTTATTGAAGTGAGTTTTTTCAAAGTGTTTTATCGAAGAACATCAATACAAGAAGTGAAATACAACAAGTGTTTCATTACATCAATACAGTCCACATCCAACCAAGATGTTGTGTTCCACAGAGCATTATTGTTTCATTACAAGGTAAATGTAACACGGTAAGCCTTGAGAAGCGTGATTATTTATTTTTATTACTTTTATGATTTCAAGTGCAAAAATGACTCCCGACAGTCTTGGATTGGAACTAAGAAAGAAAATTATTGGCGATTACATAAGTGGAATGTCACTAAAAAGTATTTGTGATAAATATCGGGTGAATAAATGGACCGTATCAAGATTATGTTCCAAATATCCTTCTACGGGCAAGTTTTCAGCAGATAACAAAGGTGAAAGACCGCGTTCCACCACATCTAGAGAGGATTCTATGATCGTCAGATCCGTCAAGAAGGATCCCTGGATATCATCAGTCGAGATACAAAAGCAATTAGAGCTGCTTGTATCGGACCGAACAATCAGACGACGTGCTGTTGAAGCCGGATTGTTTTCTTGACGCCCTGCAAAGTAACCGCTGATTTCACTAAAAAACCAGAAGAAAAGACTCCTGTTTGCTACATCTCATATTGACTGGAACGTGCAGAAATGGCGAACTGACCTGTTCAGTGATGAATCGAAGTTCAACACTGAACAGGCCAAGTCGACCGGCCGGAAACGCCTTGATTTACATTACTGCAATAAGACCGTGAAGCATGGTGGAGGCAATGTAATGATCTGGGGGTGTTTTTCTGCTAACGGTCTAGGTCCAATACATCGAAACAATGGAATAATTAACAAAATGGACCATTTCATGTATTAAAATATCCTGAAAGATGTTATGTTACCTCATGCTGAATGGAATATGCCAATAAAATGGGTTTTTAAGCAAGACAACGATCCAAAACACACTGCAAAAGTAGTCAAGCAGTGGTTTCAAGACAACCACCTATCGGTGATGGATTGGCCGCCTCAATCTCCGGATCTCAACCCTATCAAGAATCTGTAGGAGATCGTCAACCGCAGAATTAATCGTGAAGGTGTTCGTAATAAGGATCAACTGTTTGAACAAATCCAAAAGGCCTGGGCAGCGATTCCACAAAGTTTCATTGATCACCTGATCGAATCTATGCCTCAAAGATGCAAGGCTGTGATAGACAACAAAGGATTCGCCACGAAATATTGATAGAGAAATACAGCTTGGTCAACATTTTGTCGAGTTGCACTTGTTTTGTCGAGAAGGAAATCAACTTTTTTTAATACTTTTAATTAATTTATTAATTTTCATGTACAAATAATAAACTTTGTGATGAATAAAACTTGAAGAACTTTGTCTCTAAACAGTTACATAGTTATTTCTCTAAATTGAAAAATGCAGTACTTTTATATAAAGAATTTAAATTAGCATTATTTGGTTGCACTCGTTTTGTCTGATACTGTATATATAAATATCAGTGTGTAATTTTTTTTTTATCTAATTCACTCCCAAAAATGCTGCTAGAAACCTTTATTAAGTTTAAAGCTACTAAAAAACAAAGAATAGTGTTAAAGAGCAAGGAAACTGTTGGTAGAAGACATGAATAGTAGTAGTTTGTTTGAGTGGGAATGAATATCAGAGTTCCAAAGCATTGGTGTGCAAGGAAAAAAACTAATTAACTAAAATTTTTAGAGCATGAAGTGATAGATACAGTAAAAGGATGCTTTATAAAGGATTTGTAGAGATAAAGGTTTACCTCTACAAATCCTTAACAAGATACATCAAGATTTCCATTAAAACTATATTTTGATTATAGTAAATTAATTGCTTCAGTTAACATTAAATCAGAGAGATTGATGCTTCAAAAAGATAATATATCTAGGCAACAATGGGCAGATATATGATTTATGTGTTTCAATAAAAAAAAATGTAAAGTTATGCACTACGAATAAAAAAAAAATTCAAATATTTTATGAATGATTTTATAAAAATGAACAAAGAGAACTATATGAAATGAAGTAGAAAAAGATCTGGGTATTCTTATAAAAAATAAGTTAAAGTGGCACGATCAAATTATAAAGGCGGCAAACAGTGCAAAACATATTTTGGGGGTAATTAATGGAGCTTTTAGAAATATGGAATGTTTGCACCATGAAAGTATTATAACCATCACTTGTAAGACCACACTTATACTACTAGTTTGGAATCCTCGCTAACAACAGGATATAAATAATTTGGAAAAGATAATGAACAAACAAAATGTTGGTTTTTTTGCTCCATTGAAATCCTTTGGAAGAGAAACCTTAAAAATTGGTTAAGAGAAAGCAGACGTAAAAATGTTGACAAGTCTGTATTTTCAAATTTACTAAAAGCTCTTGTCAGTCAGATAGATAGCAAACTCCTGAAATCTGGTTTTAATGGTAGTGGTCTTTACCCTGTTGACAAATTGAAGAGATAGTGAGTATGCAACCAAAGCGTTAGGAAGTAGATGAGTCTATCAAAAAAAATGTTGTTAAAAACCTACAGAGAGCAATTGATTCTGTACTTACACCTAGCCCAAGTCAACTTACACTGACAGCACTTGCAAATTCAAAAAACACAGAGCACATGTCCATCCCCAAAAGGGAGAAATTTTAACAGCACAAGGTGTTGTCGCAAGGTTGCAAGAAGAAGAAAAGAATAAAGCTGAAAAAAAGACTGTATCAGTAAGAAAAAGAAAACTGCTAGACATGGGTTGACTTTTTAAATACATGAAAAGCAATAAGCATGATATATGTATCAAATATAATATGAGTATCCATATTGCTCCACCAGTGGGGTTTTTTGGATATATTATATACACCTTTCATATATTTGGATATATGAAAGGTGTTGTTAAAAAAAGATTAGTTAGTTTTTTAAAATATATTTATATTTTACTTATTGTGAAGATATTGTATACACCCTGCATGTAAAGAAAAATAACAAAAGTTTTTATGGTGGTTATTAACTAAAAAAAGTTGTATTAAAAAAAAATATCTAAAATTTTATCCATATTACCCCAACCCACATTAAACAAATTAATAAAATTAATTGTTGTTAATGAAAACCCACACTAAAAAAATTAATAAAATTAATTGTTGTTAATGAAATTTAATCACTTTTTTTAGATACTCCAAATCGTGACCAAGAGTTTGAAGAGAAAGCTGGCGCATTTGAATATCATACAAGTAAGATTATTGAGAGTGCAGAGCAAACTGCAGTGCATGGCAAGCACGCTAATAAGCAGCTGTTTTACAATATTCACTCAGCTGCAAATGATGTATGTAATTTTTAACAGCAATATACAATAATTTTTTTTTTGAATTAAAATTTTTTTTTTGTGTGTATATTTTTAAAATTTCTTACCAAACCAGTTAGCAGAAATTACTCCTCAAGTCTCGCATGCAGGTAAACTCTTGCTTTTGAACCCTGGGAATCCAACTATAGAGCTTCATTTTGATAACCTCAAAAACCATTGGATTGAAAAAGCATCTGAAGTAACAGCTCTTGTTGATACTGCTACTGATGCCTATGATTTTGTGAAGGAGAGTGAAGCTGCTATTCGAAAAGAGCAAGAAAATGCAATGGTTGGACTAGAGCAATTCAACCCATCTGTAAGTTAGATTTTATTTTTTTAAAAAAAGCTATGCAAGTTTATTTATTGTTTTGTTTTTTATAAAAAGGTTGTTGTATCTAAAGGTGGTAACATGGTTCGTTTGGCTAATCGTGTCATTCAAGTTTCTAGTGCAGAAGCTGAAAATTCTCTTGATCCAGAATTTCAAGAAAATGTTAATAGTTCTGTTGCTCGACTGCGGGAAAGTACTAAGCACTAGTTTTTTAAATAAAGCATCATAATTCTTTATCACAATTCATTTTACGAATCTTTTTAATTTATATCACATTAAAAAAAATTACTATAAATTTTTTCCTGAATATTGCCAATACATAAAAATTTTATGCCTTGTTTAGGCAGTTCTCCTTTAGTACAATGTACTAAAAATGTTGCTCTTAATCCAAAATCAGTTCAAGTTAAGATTGAGTTTAAAAACACTGGTGATGAGGTAGGTTTTTTCATTATGAACTTTAATTCTTGTTTTAATTTAATTTTTATTAAATTGTTATTGTTTCAAATGATTTGTTATCTTTTTTTATTTTGTTTTTTATTTCACATATTTTACATAAAAATTCTATAAATCATGCACAAAACATTTAGCTCATTGGAAGAATTGTTGAGGTCAAAAATGCACTTGACACTGCCCCACCTCTTCCTCCTTTACCTGATATGGCTAAAATTAAAATTGGTAATTTACTTAAAGATTTGCATTTTAATTTTTTTACTATTCAGTCATTATACACTTATATTTTTGTTTTATTCTAGAATTAAAGTGAAAATATTGAGTTTATTATTTATTATTATACACAAATATACATGTATATATATATATATATATATATATATATATATATATATATATATATATATATATATATATATATATATATATATATATATAAATGCGGTAGTGGTGTAGTGGTAGAGCGCTCGCTTCATAAGCGAAAGGTTCCGAGTTGGATTCCCACCACGTCCCTGGTAGTACCGCGCTCAACTTGTTTCTCCGCGCAGCGGCTTTGTTCGTCAAGGTTCGTGTTTCGGAGTTATAGAGTTAAGAGAGGGTGATAACCACAAGTAGCCTCCTCATCTGTAGTGGCCTTCTCGGCTTTGGGGAGGTGAATTATTAAAAAAAATATATATATATTACATCTAGCTAATAAACATGAGGTAGAGTATCTCGGACCTGCGCGTCCACCACCACCAGTTGCATTTCCAGTTGTTGAAGGATTAATAGAAGCTGATGAATCTCGTGAATTGCGATCCATTTTGGAAAATGTTCCAGATGCAGATAATCGAATGGCTGTAAGCATTCTTCTAATTATTTTACTAGTTATGTTATGCAGTATGCATACCGTAAATTCTATTTTATATATATATATATATATATATATATATATATGTATATATATATATATATATACATATATCTATACATATATCTGTACATATATATATATATATATATATATATATATATATATATATATATATATATATATATATATATATATATATATATATATATATATATATATATATAAATATATATATATATCTATATATATATACATATATATATATATATATATATATATATATATATATATATATATATATATATATATATATATATATAAATATATATATATGTATAGATATATGTGTATATATATATATATATATATATATATATATATGTATGTATATATGCATATTTATCAGGGATGCGGAGTCCCAAAAGGACTCTGGCTTTATATCTCTACTTTTTCCAAGTCAGTAGTGTCCAGAAGCTCTAAACGTGTTTGTTGATTTATGATCTGCTATGAGAAAAAAATTCATGAGATTTAATGACTTGAAACTTATTGTTTTTAAGCTGGGAGTCCTGGAGTCCCGGAGTCCTTGCCGCCATTATACCTACGGACTCCGGGTTCAAAAAATGATTGTTCCTCTAACCTTAAAGTCTTAATTTTTTTCCTATCAGTAGTCCATAAACTTATTTATATTTTTAGAGCTCATGGATACCAAAAACTAGGATGAAGTAATCTTTTTTTGACTTTCAAATCCAGATTCCTTTTTGGGACTCCGCATCCCTGATATTTATACATATATACATATATATATACATATATATATATATATATATATATATATATATATATATATATATATATATACATATACATATACATATACATATATATGCATATATACATATATATATATATATATATGTATATATATATATATGCATATATATATATATATATATATATATATATATATATATATAAATTTTAATAGAAATCACAATATTTTTTATTCTTGAAATGTTTCGTAATCTTACTACATTTTCAAAAGATTTAATTTACAATTAAAACTCTGGTAAATAAATTTAAAAAACTGAAGACAATACAGAGAAAAATAATTATATATAAATTCTCTTAGTAATATTATAAGTGATAAAACTAAATTTAAAGAATTAAAAGATGATCCAACTATAAAAAGAGAAGTATCTTTACAAGGGTATCTTAGAAAACTTAAAAAACTTAAATGTTTTGAAAAAGACATTTACAATAAAAATTTATCCTGTTGGTTCACAAACAGCAAGAATTTATGCTCTACCTAAGATGCACAAACTTAGTAAAGGTTCTTCTCTACCATCTTTTCGACCAATTATTTCAACAATTGGCACATATAATTATAAACTTGCTAAACATCTTTCAGATTTATTATCTCCATATTTACCAAAACATTATACCACTTTTGACTCATTTTCATTTGTTGAAGATTTAAAACAAGTTGACATAACTAACAAATTTATAGTTTCTTATGATGTTGAAAACTTATTTACTAACATTCCACTTAATGAAACTATAAATATAGCAACAGAATTGTTTTTTAAAGATGAAACTCGCTCAAAATATTTTTCTAAAACTCATTTCAAAAAATTCAAATTTCAACGTCAGGTTCTCATTTCTTATTTAACGGAAAATTTTATGATCAATTAGATGGCGTTGCAATGGGTTCTCCTTTAGCACCAATTTTAGCTAATATGTTTATCGGTTTTCATGAACAAACGTGGGTTAATAATTGCTCATCCTCCATACCGATTTTTATAAACGTTATGTGGATGGACATAATTTTTAATTCAGAGTTTGAAGCGCAACAATTCTTTATACATCTCAATAGACAACACAAAACTTAAGATTTACTATGGAAAAAGAAAAAGACAACCAAATTCCATTTTTAGATGTTCTTATTAATAAGTCTAATTCACTCTCTACATCAATTTATCACAAAAAAACATACACGGGTCTTTTACAAAATTTCTTTAGTTTTGTCCCTTCATGTTACAAAACTGGTCTTATACGTTGCTTGATTGATCGAACATATAAAATTAACAACACGTGGTTTGGATTTGATGAGGATATAAAAAATCTTTCTTTAGTTTTAAAAAATAATCAATTTCCGCAAAAAGTTATCGACACTGAAATTAAATTATATGTTGAAAAGAAAATTAATCCACCTGTTATAAATACTGTTGATAATACTAATATAAGATATTTTAAGCTTCCGTGTATTGGATTTTACTCAAATTTTACTAAAACTAAAATTGATAAAATTATTAAAAAGTATTGTAAAAATGTATTAGTTAAATTTATATTCACAACCGATAAATTAAAAAACAATTTTTGCATAAAAGATCCACTTTCTAAGATGCTTAAATCTAACGTTGTCTACAAATTTTCTTGTTCTGGATGTAACGCCAGTTATATTGGAGAAACCTCCAGACATTTGACAACACGGATAAATGAGCACCTTACGAGTGACATGCAATCGCATATTTTTAAACATTTAAATTCATCCATTAATTGTAAAACACTAACTAATTATGATTGCTTTCAGATTTTAGATACTGCCTCTACCATTAACAAATTAAAAATAAAAGAAGCACTTCATATTAAATGGGAAAATCCTTCTTTAAATAAACAAACATCTCATTATATTATAAATTTATCTATCTAACTTATTATATTATTATTATTATTAATATTTTAATATTAGGAAGTTTATTTTGTCATAATTTGTAATATAATTTTTAATTGGTTTGTAACAAGTTTATTTGTCCGTTAATTTTTCTCTGTATTGTCTTCAGTTTTTTAAATTTATTTACCAGAGTTTTAATTGTAAATTAAATCTTTTGAAAATGTAGTAAGACTACGAAACATGTCAAGAATAAAAAATATTGTGATTTTTATTAAAATTTTTACAAATTTATTGCTAATGCGATGTTCGAAAAAAAAAAAAAATATATATATATATATATATTTATATGTATATATATATATATATTTATATGTATATATATATATGTATGTATGTATGTATGTATGTATGTATGTATGTATGTATGTATGTATGTATGTATATTAAGGTGGTTCTAAAAACAACTTTTTCTGAAAATGACTGCTGGCACCCCCTGAATATGTTGTATATAATTGAAAAAATGCTAGATTTAAGAAATTTTTGAATAAAAAATATTTTAAGGGGTTGCTACCGACCCTCGAACATTATATAGGTCCCTAATATTATTAAAAAAAAAGTTTTTCAAAATTATGTCATGTTGGGTCTCAAACGAAGCAAAATCATATACAAATTTTAAAAAAAATATTCATTTTATAAAAAAACATAGATAAAAAAAATTATAATCAAAAAATCTTGTTAAATTCCCTATTTTTCATTTTTAGTTAAAAAACGTAATTTTTTGTTTACTAAAATCTAAAATAAAAATTTAATTATAAAATGATTAATATTTTTAAAATTTTTATATAATTTCCCTTCATTTGAGACCCAAAATGACATAGTTTTGAAAAACTTTTTTAATAATATTAGGGACCTATATAATGTTCGAGGGTCGGTAGCAACCCCTTAAAATATTTTTTATTCAAAAATTTCTTAAATCTAGCATTTTTTTAATTATATACAACATATTCAGGGGGTGCCAGCAGAAAAAAAAAAGTTATATATATATATAACATTAAGGTAGTTCTAAAAAGTTGTTTTTAGAACCACCTTAATGTATATATATATATGTATATATATATATATTTATATTTATATTTATATATATATGTATATATATATATATATATATATATATATATATATATATATATATATATATATATATAATATATATATATATATATATATGTATATATATGTATATATATGTATATATATGTATATATATGTATATATATATGTATATATATATATGTATATATGTATATGTATATATATATGTATATATATGTGTATATATATATAGGTTGCTGCTCATCAACTTCATGTTGAAGCTAGCAAATGGGAAGAGGAAGGCAATTCTCTTATTCAAGCTGCACGTCAGATGGCTATGCTTTTTGCAAAAATGTCTAAATTTATAACGTAAGTTTGTTTTGTTTTGTTTCAGAGTTTCTTTTAAAAAAACTTTTACTTACAATCAATTGTGTTTTTTTAGAGATGAAGATCATTTTAATACTCATTCTAAAAGAGAGTTGATTGAGACAGCTAAAGGAGTTGCTAGAGCTAGTGTAGAACTTGTTAAACGTGCCAGAGAAATAGCAAAGGACTGTCCTGACAAGCGCATGAAGGCTGTAAGTACATTCGTTATTTTTTATTTCTCAAATATTATTACTGATTTTGTTGTTAGGTAAACTGAAATTTTGTCTAAAATAATTATTTAAGTATGCTTTTTTGTTAAAACATTTAAATTCTTTATTAGGAATTGGAACTGACAATTGATCGTATTCCAACAATTGCAACACAGTTAAAGATTCTTGCCACAGTTAAAGCTACTATGTTTGGCGCTAACGGTACCATTTTCTTCATAGGAACCGGACAATGATGTTTGAATATATTATATTTCTTTTCTTTCTTTTTTTTCTATTAGATCCTCAAGCGGACCTCGAAGCAACAGAGATGTTAGTGGGTTGCGCTGAAAATCTTATGGCTTCTGCAAGGTATGTCGTAAAAGATTGCGAGTCTGCAACAATAAAAATTCGCGCTGGCCATGGTAAAGTTGCTTGTTGGAAAAAAGAAGGAAGTCGTTAGTTAATTTTGATTATAAAAGCTATTCGTTTTTCGGATTTGTAACGTGTAACAAGTCATTAGTGTCATAACATAGACACTTAATATTTTTTAATAGTAAAGTAGACAGAATCGCAAGTTAGCGTGTTTTTTTTAACTATATTGTATACTATAAATATTTTTGTTTTTACTTTAATTTAGGTTTTATTCGACAACTCTTTCTTTTCGAAATTATTTTTTTGTTTTTTTCTTTAGATTTTTCTTTTGTTTGATTTTATTATTTTATATATAATTTTAAATTTGTTTATTAGAAATTGTGTATCAAATTTTCTAGAACTATTTATAAACGTCCTTTTCTAGGATGATTTTCTATAGATTTGTTTTCATAATTACCGTCTTCGTACTATAAGCAGCATACTTAAGAGTTGAATTGCAACTCAACTAAACTGATAGCAAAAGTTTTTTTATTCCCTTGCAAAAATGCAGATAAAGTCCATGCTCTTTTTTAATTTTTGTCGTTGCTTTTTTTAATTTTTTTTTTAATAAAGAAATTAAAAATAACCAAATGTTTATTCAAATCCCATAAATTCAATTTACTTCCAAAAATATATTTAAAAAAGTTTGGTAGGAAAAAAGAAATGTTAAAAGAATTTCGACATTTAGTCACCGTAAATGTTATTGATTTTATACATAAAAATTAAATGATGATATATATTTATTTGGTAAACATTTAAGATTTTTAGATTAATAAATAGTGGTTGTGAATGAGAGAGACGGTCTGCGTTGGACATTATTCTTATGGCATGTTTTTGTTTGTTAAATAGTTTGTTTAGTTTTTTTTTTTTTGTTATTGGTGCTGCACCAAGCAATGTTAGTAAAATTGAGATAACAATGAATAAAAGAGAAGTAGATATATTTTTCTTTTATTCATTGTTATCTCAATTAATTGATTGACTGATTGTTTTCTATTTGATAAATTAATGTTTTTTGTTGTTGTTTTTTTAAAAATATTTTACTTAAACAATTGTTGCATTTAAAGACACCCTTGCATAGATATTATTATTTTTAATAATATCATGTCTGTCTTACTTCAAAAAATAACTGCTGAAAATAAATCTTTTTTCTTATTTGGTGATTATAATATTGATCTGATGCAATCAAATAATGACTTTGAAATGTCGGATTTTTTAAACTTCTTTTCTTTTTATAATATTCGCCCTTTTATAAATATGCCGACTAGAATTACTGATCACTCTGCTACAATTATTGATAATATTTTCTCTAGTTTAATAGCTGATGAAATTGTTTCAGGAAATTTGACAACTTCTGTTTCTGATCAATTGCTTCAATTTTGTATTTGTCCCAATTTCAATAAACAATTTATATAGCAGACGTTTTATAAACTTTAATAAAGAAAATTTTATATCTGATTTATCAAAAATTGACTAGGACGATGTTATAAAGTCCAATGATACTAACACATGTTTCCAAACGTTTATTACTGAAACAACATTGATTTTAGATCGCTACGCCCCGCTTAAAAAAACAAGTATCAAAAACTTCAAACGTCGATTCAAATCATGGATTACAAAAGGAATTATAAAATCTATTCAAGTGCGCAATTTTTTCAAACAAAAAATGATGAGATTTTCTGATCTTATTAATAAAAAAAGGTTGAAAGTATATTTAAAAGACATAAGTATATGATAATTACATTAATTAAACTTAGTAAAAAACCCATTTTAAAAATTTTTCTCAGAAAATGTAAAAAATCTTCCCGAACTTTGGAAAGACATTAACATTGTAATTAATGTTAAAAATTTTGATAAATCTTCTCCCAACTGTTTGCAAGAAAATGAAATATATATAACTGATCCAAATCTAATCTTTGAACCATTTAACACTTTTTTTACAAATGTTGCTCATAAACTCAAATCCAATATTTATTCGTCTTACATTAACTATCAGAAATGTCTTGAGCATCCAAATTTACATAGTTTATTATTATCTCCAACAAATATTCCAGAAATTTCATCTCTTATATCTAAATTGAATCCAAAAAAATCATGTGGTCCAAACAGCATTCCCACTTATATTCTCACAGGTTTTAACTATGAATTTTCAAATATTCTTTCTAAACTATTTAATACCTCATTTATAAATGGAACATTTCCTGATATTTTGAAATTATCTTGCGTTATTCCAATATTTAAAAATGGCTCTAACTACAGATCTATTTCTCTTTTATCTAACATTAGTAAGCTTCTTGAGAAACTTATGTATTTTAGAGTGTACTCTTTTCTAAACTTATTTAATTGTTTAAATGATTTTCAATTTGGTTTTCGATCAAATCATTCTACTTGACATGCATTAATAAGTATAACGGAAGAAATTAGGAAAGCTCTTGATACTGGTCATTTTGTTTGTGGTTTTTTTTATCTATTTACAAAAAGCTTTCGATTCCGTTGACCATAGTAATTTGATTTCTAAATTAAATCACAATGGAATTTGCAGTATTGTAAATGACTGGTTTCGATCTTATCTTTCAGATCGAAAACAATTTGTAAGTATTAATGGTTTCAACTCTGGTAATAAATCAGTTTTGTGTGGTGTTCCTCAAGGTTCTGTTCTAGGTCCTCTTATATTTTTAATCTACGTTAACGACCTAATCAACTCTGTTCACTTCTCTTCAGTTCATCTGTTTGCTGATGATACAATTCTCTTGCACATCAATAAATCGTATCCTTCTTTATGTAAAAATGTTAATTCGGATCTAAAAGGTATAGTTCACTGGTTAAATGCTAACCTAATATGTCTATATGTCTAAATGTTAAATGCTAACCTAATATGTCTAATATGTTTAAATGCTAACCTAATATGTCGAAAAAACTGACTTAGTTTTTTTTCATCTTTGAGAAAAAACTATTTCTTTAAAAATGTTGAAATCAAAGTCAAAATTATTAATAGACGACTATATCCTTCAGAAGTTATTAAATATCTTGGTGTATTAATTAATTGCAATCTTTCATGAAACTTTCATATTAATGAACTAAGCAAGAAACTAATCTCGAGCTAACGGTATGCTTTCGATAATTCGTCATTATGTAAATAAAGTTACACTAAAGATTATTTACTATGCATTATTCTCATCTCATCTTAGATATTGTTGTCAGGTTTGGGGTCAAGTTAGAAACTATCGCATTAACAAGTTGCTATCGTCTCGACGTCAACTAATAAGAATAATAAACTTTCAACCAATTAAATCAGATACATCAAAGTCCTTCAAAAAACTTTTCATTTCAACATTTCCAGCGCTAGTAAAGTATGCTAATCTTCTTTTTGTTTTTGACTCCTTTAATAAAAACTTACTATCTCCTATCACAAACTTGTTCACAGAAAGTAGACTATTACATTCCTACTCTACTAGAAATATACACAATGGAAAACTAAATGTACCATCTTTTAAAACCCAGAAAACATCAGTGCGTCTGTGAATGGAACAGTAGCCTTGCATGCATTTTTAATGAGTTCAAGAAACTATATCCTAAAATACCTTTACTCCATCTTAAACAACATCAATTTATAAAAATTCTGAGAAACTTTTTATTCCAACTTTTAGATATATTATCCTTACGATTAAAATATTCTTTTAATTTTCTTTTCGTACTGATAACAAAAAGTACTGATGAAAATTAAAATTTTCTTTTAATTTTCATCAGTACTTTTTGTTTATTTTTTACTTTTTTTTATTATTAAAACCTGCAAATTATGATCTTTACAAGTTTGCTTTAATGTATGTTCTGTGTGCTTTAATCTATGTGTTTACGGTTCATATGTTTCAATGCATGTCTTTGCTTATTATTACTTATATTATGTATGAAAATTGGTGTCACTTCTTTGATCAGATTTCTGTATGAGTGACACCATCCTAAATAAATCATTAACTTATTAACATAGATAATTTTAAGCTCATAACTACCATTATAATATTAGTTATTATTATTATTTTTTCATTGTAATTAATGTAAACATGCTTATTATTACTATTACTGTAATTTGTATTAATTTTTTTTTATATTATATTTTAATAATATATTATTATTTTTATCATTATTACTATTGTTATTGTTATTATTATTGTTATTATTACTATTATTATTATCAAAACTATTGTAAAATGATTTACGGAAAATAAATAGCTTGTTGTTGTTGTTGTTGTGAATTGTGAAATAAAAATTAAATAGGCTAGGATTTTGCCTATGCCACATAAAACAATTGTTCGCATATAAACCCCATAATCGTGCTATATAAAATAATTATATTTATACCTACAAAACCCTACGCTAACTTTTATCTTCATTGGTGTTTTTTTTTTTTTTTTTTTGGTGGAAAAAGACGATAAAACACCTTGTTTAATTCATAAAGATAAACCTCCATAAAGCTTGATGAATAAGTTTATGATATGTATGAAATCTAAAAAAATATACAATTTTAAGCTGCGCATTGATTGTGGTCAACACAATTTACAAGACTTTTTGCACTTTTCTCTTGTTTTTTCGTACTTCTGGCAAGTAGCTGCATTTGCAACATTTTGACAGCCAGGCGAGTCTTCGCACATCGATAAAGATGCTAAAGAAACAAAGTTAATTAATAAATTGATACCAAACTAGTTTATTCACACAACTAAAACGTTTTAGCAATAAATAAAAGTTAATACATTTAATGTTTTTCTATTTGATCTCTTTTTAATGCAGTAATAGTTTTAACCAGAAAAGAATTTTAAAATTAAAAGCAATGAACTTTTGAAAATAAAAATCATGAATTTTTAAAAATAAAAAAGCAATAAAAACAAAAACAAAAAAACATTGTGCTGTGGCAGAGTAATTAACCCATTTAGGTTTGATAGCAGTTTTAATAACCCAAAATAGGAATAAAAATAAAACAACGCGTTGTCGGTCACATTTAAAGTTCGAAATATTAAAACAGAGATGTTGGTTAACATTGATAAACAACCAAGGTAAGCCAACAAACGCAAAATGAAATTAACCCAACAATACTGGCTATAATGACTGTGCGGGTAGTGGCTAACAATAAGTTGGAATGAAATAAAAATAATAATAATTATAAATTGAGAAAAAATAACTTTAATTTTCGAACTTTTTCTATATTATGTCTCTTCCATATGTAGATGTTTTCTGCCTATGCCCTGAAATGTCAATATGTAGATACTTTCTATTTATACCCTAAAAAAAGGAATACAAACTTACATGATGGTAAATTAGTTATGCGTTCGCTTGGAACTTTCAAATACGGCGCCGGTGAGTATCGACAAAGTACATAGTAAACTCGATTTACTTCAGTCGTGTAATAAGATACAGCACAACCGACAGATCTAACGCTTTTCCAAATAATCTAATTAATAAGAAAAAAATTTTAGTTTACCCAATTAGAGATAAGATTTATAAAAAAAAGAGTAAAATTTGGTCAAATAATATAATAAAAATAGGTATATGTGACAGCTTGTTACAAAACTAAGGTAAATAATAAGGTAAAAAAGGTATAAAAATGGGAAACCTATTCATTAAATGCTAACCCCTATGTGGTGGTACCCTGCAGTAAGACCATTAGACATAAGATCTTATATATAGATACATACATTTTCTAATTACTGTTCTTTTATTGCAAGCAAGGCACATTCTCGTTCCTACTTACTTTTAAAATCTTTCATCAGTAACGATTTCAAGCTTCTGATTAAAACCTATAAAGTTTATGTTCAACATATCATAGAATCTTGTACCTCTGTGTGGAATCCCCATCGTTTAAAAGATATACGACGGTTAGAAAAGGTTTAGAAATCCTTTACTAGAAGTGTCTGAAAAGATGTCGCATTCCTTTTAAAGATTGTTCTTTAAGACTCAATATCTTCAATCTAGAATCCCTGAAATGCCGTAGAATAAAATTTGATCTTGTAATGACCTATAGAATTATACACAACCTTGTCATTCTGCCTTTTTCTGAGTTTTTTACATTATTTAAACTTTATTCACGTATTATTAGTATATGAAGTCTTTTCATGGTTATATTGTTTACTCGTCCACTTTGTCTTTGTTCAAATCAATTTTAAGAAAGTAGAATGTTCATTACCATTGCACGCTATTTTAACTAGTTTTTTTTTTGTTTTTTTTTCGGTGTAACATAAGAGTAATTTTGATATTACATGTATCACCTTTTTGTATTTATTATTTTTAAATGCAAATAAATCAGAAAGTATATATACACACACATATATATATATATATATATATATATATATATATATATATATATATATATATATATATATATATATATTAGGGATATGACTTTTTTGCAACCTACTAGGCCTGTATCGTAATTCAATGAACTTTTATGTAAAAAGAACGAATAGATGTTTCATTTTGACATATTTTGAAAAAAGGTCACCCCAAAACCAAAAAATCGAATTTTCAATAGGTACGCTTTTGTACAGTAAATGAATATTAAAGGCTGAAGATGTTGTAAGAGTCATACTCCTGTTGTTATTTTATTTATTTATGCAACATGTACTGTGATATAACAAAAAACATTATGTGATATATAATTATACAAGTATTACAAAATTAACAGTATCAAAGCGTCTAGTACAACAATATACATAACTGTCTGTGTCTATAGGCCTACTGTGTTTAGTACATGGGTCACATGATGCTCACGTCTCATAAAGAGTCTAGCGCTTATTACTTAGAATGAATCGAAGTTGCAGTTTGTCTTTCTTTCTGCAGGAAGCATACAGGTCTTGCATCACCTTGATTGCACGTTCAGCTATCTGATTACTTCGTGGTATGTCGATGACGGATGGCTCTTTCTTCCAGTGATTTTTGAATGACTGCAATGCCTTTTTGTAAGGCTTCAATACATCGGATCAAATTCTTGAAGTCATTGTCATTGTACTTTTGACTACTAAACCAATGTTCTGCCCACTCATATGAAATGAACCTGCAAACCTTCTCCAAATTCTTTCTCGCTTCAGGCATAAGAATGAACGCCAGAATGGCGAGAATGGCTCTTGAGTTCCATCTGGCATTGCTCATATTAGGAATGTTCTGAAAGTGAATCAGAGGGAAGTTTCTTTGTTCTTCATAGAACCTAAACACTCTTGTTAAATGGTACAAAAACTTCATATCGTCTCTCCACCCTGATTTATCAAGAATTTCTACAGTTCCATTCACAAAGCTCTCAGTTCATCATACTTATTCAACAGTTCAGACACAAATGGGTATTCAATGTTTGGAGATTTGGTATCACCCCCAAGTTCTTCGTCCATCACCAGACGGAGAATCCTGTCTAGTACGTGATGCTGACAACCGATAAATTGTGGTATTGTGACACCCTTTAATTTAAACATACGTTGCAACTTCACAACAACTCCATTTCTCTTCCCAGTATTGACGTTTGTTGTATCAGTAATGATCATCTTAATTGAATTCCACAAATTGTATTCATCAATAAGTTTGGCAATTTTTTCAGCAACAGTTTCAGCTTTGCCATCTTTTAAACGCAGTGCATCAAGTTTCACGTCAGTTCTTTCATTCTGAAGTACAACTACCTGATATTCCTTATCATCTATTCGTTTGCCGTCAAAGTGTAAGGACCACTGTTCCATTTTAAGTTGTTGTATCATTTCTTTTTTTAATTTACCTGCCTCTTTGAATATGGACTTGTAAATTGCTGATTGACTTGGAGTTGGAATATCAATACCTTGTTGTGATAATACATTGCATATTTTAGCAGCTTTCTTTGTGGAAACTCCACTTGATGTAACCATACTTACAGCAAATTTACTTTTGTAGTGTCTAGTTTTTTTCTCGTGTCCTCATCATCGTCTTTATCACCGTCGTCGTCTTCATCATCTTCACTCTTACTTTTGCAGTTTTAGATTCAGTACCACTGTCTGTGGTAGACAGGACTTGTGATGTGGAAGGTATTGCTGTTCCAGACTGGACTTTCCTTCTCTTGGAAGGGTGAATGGTTTCTTTACTTGCCACTTGTCCTGTTGAGTACCCCACCTGTCCTTTACTTTCTTTTTGTAGGTGGTATAGACGTTTATCTTCTGAGGATAACCACTGGCCATTCACTTTCGTGATGTCAAATAATGCATTGAGAACATCAAATTTTCCACGCTTGACACATTCATCATAGACCTTCAGCACCTTCATAAGCTTTGCTTCTATCACTTGATCAGACACACGTGGAAAATTCAGTTTATTGTCCCACAATTTTGTAATTTCCTTAGAAATTTGGTCTATTCGTTCTTTTCTTCCTTTAACATATGCTCCGAGAAACTGGTATCTTCCTACGATCTGCAATTGAAGTGGTATTCTGGATTTTTCATCGAGTGAATGTTCTTCTACAGCCACGCTTCCTCTTCTTCTGTGTGACTATTGAAATCTCACCAAATTTTTAGTCCAAGTCTTCTTGCTCTTTGTTACTGTGGTATGACTTTTCTTGTGAGACATCATATAATATTGTTACGACTTTACGGATAGCTGAGCGTAAATATCCGTTTAATAAAGTCGTTTAATTAATAAAATACTTTAACTGTATAGTAATCCAATTATAGTTCGATAATCCAGTCAATGTTGATAACAGTTCGATAATTCAGTCCGTATCCTAACGATAATGCTACAACTACTTATACTTCGTACACTTACAGCGTCTTTAGTTCGCTACAGTAGTTCCTTATTAGCTCAGTTACACGCAGAGTACTTCATAGAACTATTCACATTATCAACACTGAGCTCTGACAGCAGCTCGCTTATATAATTATTTAGAGCTTCCAGAATGTTCTACTAAGTTCTATAATCTTCTACAGTCTGTTACAGTCGTCTATATCACCGTGGTAACACAATGACGTCATCACATAACAATTCCAAGTATTTGCCGGCACACGGCCGTTTCGTTGCCATGGTAACGTGTGGCGTTATATTTATAAATTCATAACAAAATAATGAAATAAATAGAATTAAGCTGAGAATTAAGCTTAAGATTAAAACATCGGTCAAAAATGAATGTATAAAAATGGTAAATCAAATTTTTATTTTGGGGGTGACCTTTTTTTGTTGCAGAAAGCTATTTGGGCCTTTTTTCATGATTTTAGGTAAAAGTTCATCGATTTATGATACAGGAAACATTTTATTTGAAAAAAAATTAAAAAGTCATATCCCTAATATATATATATATATATATATATATATATATATATATATATATATATATATATATATATATATATATATATATATATATATATATATATATATATATACCTGACTTAGACTTACGTAAACTTGATGTTTAAAAATAAAATTACACAGGTTGTTGTATAAAAGTTATCTAAATAGAAGCATCAGCTAACTTTTTTTACTTAATAAAGATTGCAATAAACTATTTAAGCTGTTTACCTGCATGAAATGTCCAGTATTCAATAAATCATTGTTAGACATTCCAACAAGCCATTTTTCATCAAATACGTTATAATTGATTGTCTTCATGCGTATTTTTTCTGCATACCTACACATTAATTTGTTCATTTAATAGCTTTGCTTTTGTTTATTTGTTTTCAAAATGATTCAATAGCTGTATTATAATAAAATTGTTAAAATTATTTAGTTCTCATTAATTTGATTAGTTTTGTTAGCTTCGTTGGTTATTGTTTTATATAGGGCTTAACATTATTTATAATACAACTAGTTAACATAAAATGTACACATACATTCATACAATTTAAAATAAACGTTCATACAGCGTATAGCATGCACACGTCGTCATATAAACGTGTATAAGCAGTGTGTAATATCCGTCGTATATTATACGTCGTATTATACGTCGCATTACAAAGTATAATATACGCTTATATAACGTAAGTTATAGTTAGGTCACATCGACACTTTTTTAGCAAATTAACTTTGGTATGCAATATTTTAATGTGTTCAACAATGGTATTGCTTCCATATAAAAATATCAACGATATTGCTTCCATATAAGATAAAGAATACGGTTAGTTCCCAGTGGGCACGGTACGTTTTTAAAACGTTTTATAGACGTTTTTATAAGGTATAAACCTAATAAAAACGTCCAAAGAACGTTTTAAAAACGTACTGTGCCTACTGAGTTATGCACAATAATTAAAGTAGTTTGTTTTATCCTGTCAATAATGCATTTACATTTTTACATTATCAAAGTATTTTTGAAAATCAAAACAGAGAAAAAATTTTAAATATATAAACATCAGATATTTATTAGCATACGTAACATAATCAAAGTCACCAGTTGTTTTTTAATTTCTTCATAATATTCTTTTTAGTGATTAAACTTCTAACACAACAATTTTTTAGAAGTTCTAATGTTTGAAACTCATCAGAATTATCTAATATTATCACCAGTGAATTTTCATTTTCTGCTACAAAAGTCAATTCTTGGATTTGTTAAGTGACATTTGATTTATTGGCAGTTTTTATTTTTTGGTTAAATTTTTCAGGTTATTTTTTTTTTTTTTTGCTTGATTCCGTTTTATTTAATTATGCAAGAGATTCATTAGATAGCAGGCATTCCAACTTTTCTCTAGATTCTTTTTCATTTTAAGCTAATTTTCTTAGGTTATGGGTGTTGAAGGCGTTACAAAAGTACCGCTTCTATTTATTTTGTGGAGTCAGAATATCTTATTTTTCAGCTTAAATTGTGGATTTCACTTAATGTTAAACACTTAATGTTTGCTTTGACTAAATTCTCTAATGTCTGTACCTAATTCTCTTACCAAAACCACACACCCAAATTATGACAGACAAGTCATCTTTAAAAGTATTTGCTCTATATAGTATATTGATTCTGTTTCAGTGATTTTGTTTTATACTTGTAACAAACTCAAAGTCTACAAGTCTAGAAGTTTCTAAGTTATGCACAACCAAAGTTTTTTCTTGACTCGTCAAAATTGTTGGGCATCCAACTTGTTTACTATGCTTTTTTTTGAAAGAGGATTCAATAATGTTGTTTTATTATTAGTATCTTGCATGAATACCGCTTTATCCATTTTAACATTAACATTAATAATGACTTTTTTAATGACTTCTAGATCTTCAAACTTGTATGTTAAACATGGTTTTTTTATGTACTTACAAAGTTCGATATTATGTGATTATAGAAAAAAAAATATTAATCATAATTTATCATCAAAACTTCACATGCTAAAAATACACTCTACAAAAAACGAAAAATCAATTTTCTAATTCACACTTAAAACATGCTTTTTATAACAATCTATAAAATTTAATAAGGAACCGAAGACTTCCTTATTAGATACTCTTCTGTAATAAAACCATTAGAACTTCTTTGAATATCTTAATAACCTAAAAAAAGAAGTAAAACGTGAAGGATAAACTTTATAGACCCTTGTAGTAATTTTGAAATTCCTGTTAATGTTACCCCTTAACCAAAATGTGTATTCAAATATTGTGTATCTAAAATGTGTATTTAGATATTTAATGGGTACCTAATGTTATCTTACAAAAATATTTTTAAATTTCAACCTGGTACTCAAAAGAAGTGAAATTTCATAAAAGTTTTAAAAATAGCAATCATAGCTCCTGAAATTTTCTTTTAAAAAATTTATAAAAAAAAACTTACCTTTTTTAAAAAATGTTGAAAAACATCAAATCTTTTTTATGCAATAAAATCCAAAATAGTTATATTTATAAGAAAAAATAACTAATTGTGAAACTTTTATGAAACTTTGCTTTTTTTGCGTGCCAGGTTGACATAGTTTTGAAAAAATTTTTGTACGATAATATTTATTACTCGATATTATTACTCATATTTAACAGTCTTGGTCTTTTTTTTGAAGCATAAAGTCTTGGTCATAGTCTTTGTCTTGAAAGCCTGGAGTCTTGGTCTTGGTCTCGGATTTTTACTGCCATGCATTTTCTGGATCCTAACAAAAACTTTCAACACAATGAATGGATTAGTAATTAATAATAAATTATTACTACTAGGGTTAATGTGTTATTTATGTTAAGTGATACTTAGATGTCTGAAATTAAGTGATACTTAGATGTATGTTTTATTTCTTACGTATAATACTCAAATAGAATATGTCAATTAACTTTGAATTTTTTATGTAACTATGATATTGCTACTAGAGTTACAAAAAAAACATAGTATGTCTGCTTTTACCATGGTTGTGCGCTATTCATAATTTCACTGTGTGATAATCTTGCATCATTTTTTATTGGTACATTTTCTTTTTAACAATAGAAAAAATTTGTTAGTTTTTTGTTATTGTAAAAGTTACGCTTAGTAGACTGCAACTGTGCACTGCGTGTAAAACATGTGTAATAACGTTTTGTTATAAACTAATGTGCGTAAATGGTAAAATGATAAAATCACCTTAGGTGATGCATCATTTTATATACACATTACTATTATATACACATTGCTATGAGGCCTTAAGCAAAACGCCCAATAGTATACATACATGGGTAAGTATGAGTCTTGTTATGTTAAACCACTAAGAATCTAAGTCTTGCTCTTGGTTTTGTAAAAATTTTGAAAGTCTTGGTCTTGGTATTGGGTTGACTTTTTAATGTTTCGAGTTTTAAGTCTTGGTCTTGAGCCTGAATCATAATGTCTTAATCTTAGTCTTGGTCTTGGTCTTAACTGCATCTCTGACTCTTGACTACATCTCAGTTAAAAACTATTTAAAATACTTTTATAAATAACATCATAAAATTTTTAGACAATAGTTTAGTTTAGTTTTACTTACCTTATAACTAATGTTTTTCAGCATAAATTCAAATAAAGAACAATTTTAATTTATGTTCGCCATTATGTGTTGTTGTTTGTATTTGGATAAAAGTATTTGTTCATGCGACCGATGGGTTTAATATATTTCAAAATAGTTTAGACATTATGAACCGGTTAACGTAAAAATAAAAAATTATCGAAGACATGTCAATGTTACCCTGCTTAACCTTACGTTTAAACCATTGTTCTTCTTTATAATTGAACCAGTCATTTCGAAAAGGGCACAAGTCCATTTACTAAAACTTTTCAAAATCAACAAAAATATGATTTTTATTAAAATAATGTCTAGGTTGTTAAAGAAATTAAACATAGAAGTAGATAAATAAAGAACGTATATAACTTATGTATTTTTTATTTTTTATAAAAAAAACATAAATCATACAGAGACTTTTAATTCAAACTTATAAACTAACTGTTAAAAGTTTTGGACTTATGTCTTTTTCGAAATGACAGGTTCAATTGTTGATAACGCTGATTACAAATAATTATATTTTTCGATTGCTTATAAAATGGGTTTAGTATCAGTTAAATATTTAACACTTTTATTATATGATATTTTATTTTTTATTTCATTATGATTTATTTTACGTTTTGACTTTATATACATCTCATTAAAATATTATAATTTAAATTTATTATAATTATCGAGACATTGAAGTTATACTATTTTTAAAATGATATGTCCTATTTATTCTAATGATTTTTTAACTTTTACCAAATTAAAAAAATATATTGTTTGAAAAGAAGTTATTTTAAGTATTACCAAGCCTCAACAGCATCTTTTATTAAATTATTGTCTGAGATGATAGGATATGATAAATCCATTGTTGTTTGATAAATATTTTCACCGGGTTCCTGACATGGATGTATTGCTATTGGTAAGCGCCCTTCAGCCATTTTCAATGCACATCTCTCTGCATTTTCTGATAAACTTGAGTCAGACAAAAGTGGTGGCGAGTTGTATACTGCCCGTTTTTGATTGTGTTGAGATATAGCATTAACTTCGTCCACTAAAAAAATACATTTTTAATATACCATTTTATTATCGTTATGAGAATACTTTATTATTTTGTTGTATTTTTATAACAAAATAAAATAATAACTCAAAAGTTCAAATAGTTTTGTTGCTATGGCAGTCTATGTTTATAACATTTTTCATCTTTTTTATTTATAATCTTTTCTTTCACTTGACCAGAAGTCGATGTTATTAAACTTTTTACCGTTATTTAAACATTTAAAGCGAGTAGAGACATACGGAAATTTTTGTTAAAGAACCAAAGACAAAAACATTTAGTTATAGAAACTTGTGGTTCAGAATGTTTTTAAAACTTCAACTCAAAAACACTTTGTTTTAGACAACCGTTTTTGTCTTGAGACATAACAACCGTTTGTCAGGGCATAGATATCTACAAAATTTGAAGCGGAAAGTTTTATAACACTGAATTGAAAAACATTTTTCGAATCTAAATTTACGGTTGTAAAAATTCTTAAAGTAAAATTTCCGCCAGTAGCACTATACGCTGGTAATAGGTTTTATAGCATTGACCCCAGACCTTTTCATCACAGTCATAAGAATAAATGAAGTTCTTAGTCATAAGAATGAAATTCTTTTTATGTTTTCATCATAGTCATAACTATGATAAAAAAGTAACTTGTCCATAAAAATGATTTAAAATGTTATGCCATCAATTTATTTGCGAAGTGCTGTGTGTGTAATAAGGCTCTTTTCTTGAGGCGCGAGTGATAGTGTTGCGGGTTCAAGTCCTTTTCAGGGAGACTTTTTTTTGTGAATTTTAATGTTTTATTTCTAGAATGTTATTATTTGTACATTCTTACCATTGTGCGTTCTAATTACATTATCTTTCTTCACTGGTACAAATAATTTAATAAAATAGTAAAAAACTTGTTTGTGCGCAAAAAAATGTTTAAATTTTTCTCCTCGTTGTTATAGTGTAGTCCTATGGATGTAAAAGTTTTTCTAATTTTGAGGCGCGGCTGACAGGTTTGCAGGTTCAATTGTTTCTCAGGATGCTTTTTTTAAAAAATATAAAGCTTTTTCATTGATTATAATAAAAAATATGCTGGCACTATATTGCAGTTTATATATAGTCAATATTGTAAATCAATATTTACTCTCTAATATAGATCAAAGTGTGGAAATTTTGGATTGGTGCAATATTGTTAACAACATTTAGTTAACATATTGTACCTATATTGCACCAATGTTGCTTGCTACTGGGAACTTAATTACAACTCTTCCTGTTATTTCTTGTAGCCTGAACACCGTTTAAGGTGGTAGTATAGTAATTAGAAAAAAAATCAAATAATTTTTACCAAAAAAAAAATTTCTACAATGTGTAATATAACATCACTAAGCTAAAAAAAAAAAAAAAATTTTATTAATTTTTTTCCGACTTAGTAAAGGCACAAAAACGGGGTAAAGGGCGACAGAGATTTTTTAAGAACCATTATATATTTTCATTTGAAATTTTGGCTCGTGATATATTATATGTGGCATTGTGTCGTGGACTAAAAGATTTCAATATGGTCAAAAAAATTTTAGGGGTAATAGATGAAAAAAAATTATTAAAAATTACTGAACGAGAGAAGCAGTGCAAATTATTCTAGCGTATGTTGTAGATACTAATGTAGTGAGTATGTGTGCCAAATTTCAAGCCAATTTAATTATTGGTTTTTAAAAATATCCCCGTCGCCAGACCCAAAAACATGATTTTGAGAAAAGTGCAATTTAAAAAAATAGTTCAAAATTCTCCTCTTTTATACGTTACACCTTCCAGTTCTTCATTTTGGTCACAAAAACCTTTCTTTATTGCTCTTAAATTTTTTCTGCTTGTTTTTGCTTTAGTACTACATTGTTTTTCTGCTTTAACGATTCGTTCATTGTCCTTACGTAAACAGTAATTTCGCGCATTTATACTAAACTCCATTCCAAGTTCATTAAACAACTTATTTAAAAACTGTTACCCATTATTAAAATTTAGCACAGCTGACGCTACTCCTATACTTAAGGCAGCTCTTTCAATAAATACAACTTTTGGACATCTCTTCCATATCAACTGCTTTAAAGACTCATTGGGATTCTGCGTTTTTCCATGTAAACATTTTTCAAGAAGTTTATCGGAACCAATCGATACCATCAAACCAATAAATATTGGTTTGATGACATCGCAGACTGAAGCAGGAATACAAATATTTTCTTTATATGACATTTTTCCAGTCAGTTTGTCAGCCTGGAATTTGCACCAAGAATCTTTGGTGCAAACAAAACTGATGACGTGTTTTGTCATCACAACTTTCAGAACAAAGTACAGCTGCAACACTCTTTTTCATTCCATATAAATTTCCAACATTCTGCCTTACTGCCTTGCCATAATAATTTTGCAGTGTATTTATAACATTTTCTGTTAAGCGACCTACTCCTCCTAACTTTTTGCTTTCACATAAAATTTCTTTATTTTGTTTTTTTAAATTTCTTAATCGAGTACCAAAACGTTTTTGAATATGTCCGATGCACTCGACTTTTTTTATTTCAATATCTCCATAAGGTTTTACAGAAACAACATTAACATATGAACTGCTATCTCCATCTCCTAGAAATGTTGTATTTCTTAAATTGTTTTTTTTTTCAGAACGCAAAAATATTTTTATTATACCACTAGATTCCATAGAGGAAGCTGAAACGGTATGACTGATTTTGCATTTTCGATAATGTAAAGAGTGAAACTCGTTATATTCTTCATGATGTGTGTATTTTTTTAACTCCCATATAGAACACAACTTACAAGTTTTTGTTTCTATTTTGAAATCAATACATTTACCATTTTCCACAGCAACAGCTGTTACTAATCCATTGTTTGAGGTGTATCCACGTTTTTGCCACGATCCATCAAGTTATATCTTTAGATGTTTCATTGATTGATAGTAATTCTTCTGCTGCTTTTGTCATGCTTTTATCAACCAAAATTTGATAGACATTCAACAGTATGTGCAACGTGTCATTATTTCAGTTTTTATTCATTGGAGGTTGCATGTTCATAATTCCGCAAAATGTTTCTATTGCTGAAAATCCCTTACCCATTTCACGAAATGCAACTACTGCACGAGTGTTTATGTCAAAGCGTTTACGTCCAACACAATCTATCTTTTTATCGATTTTAGCAGATGAAAAAAAAAACCGTTTCCCATTCACAACCACTGCAACAGATTTTTAGTCCAATACTTAGGCCATATTTTTTTGAATAATCAAACTGTAAAATAACTAGCTCTGTACAATCTGGACATTTAAGAACCATTATTGCTTTTTTAAGTAAAATAAAGCTCATAATAAAGTTAAAGTCTTCATTTATATTTTATGGTTCCTTTACAGCTTCTTTGTTGAACAACTTCTTGAAAGATGATGAACATGGCATGTTTTCAACTAAAAGTATAGCAGTGTTTTCATTATTTTATTTTTGCAGACCTTTTTGTATCTGTTTCTATGAAACTTTGATTTCTTATTTTGGTATAGTCTTTTAGAAGATTCTTTTCTTTTTGATCCACCCATTTCAGTTTTATTAAAATAAGTTTTTACAAAAATTGACTGTAGTACAGACTATTAGTAAACTTGTTAAGAGCACAAGATAGCAATAAAGCGTGGTCATGCGCAATGTATGCGTAGAAATCGAGTCAATAAACAAGAAGCAACTGCTGAGTAACAATGTTCATTATAGAAAGTTTAAATAGAAATGTTTTTATTGCATTATTTTGTATAAATTTCATTTCAAAAACCCGTAGCAACATGGTAAATAAAGCGTTGCTATGGATAAAAATTTTTACCGAACAATTTAAAAACAATTTTAGAGGTATATACTTAGGTTTTTTTTTGTAAAACAAGAAATCATTTCAAATCTACAATAGTTATATAGGCTAGAAAATATATTTTCAAAAAAATGAATTTTTTAATTTTAATTACTATACTACCACCTTAATAATAGTATTGCGACATAAAAATAACAATGCAATAGTAATGCGACAATAACAATGCAATAGTAATGCGACATAACAATAACAACATAATAATAATTCGTCTTTTCATATATATATATATATATATATATATATATATATACATATATATACATATATATATATATATATATATATATATATATATATATATATATATATATATATATATATATATATATATATATATATATGAAGGGTGCAAGGGAAAAACATGGAATGTCCGTGACGCAGTGGTTAGAGGGCTTGCTTAATAAGCAGGAGATCCGGGTTCGAAACGAGCTTTGGTAATATTTTCGCGTCCCGGTAAGGAAGGAAGCGTGAACTTCCTGGTTAAATGCACTTCCTCGGTGCTCTGTGACAAGACCGTTAGGTCTTCTTGGAGCACCTAAAGAAAAAAGATAAATAAAAATAAATCATAAACTACCTTCAGTGTTAAATTTGAAGCAAATAAATAAAAATTAATGGTCTAATATAGTGATAAGAAAAAGAAAAAGCACAGCTTATGGGAATTCTTTGAAAACTAAATTTGGTTTATCTCAGTTTGTGAAAAACTGACATCCCCTGGTTTTCCTATGCATATATATATATATATATATATATATATATATATATATATATATATATATATATATATATATATATATATATATATATATATATATATATATATATATAGATATAGATATATATATAGAGATATAGATATAGATAGATATATATCCCTCCCCACTTCCCCCTCCCACATCTTTTTTCGTAAAAAGCTTCTTTTTTTTTTAAACCCGCATTGTCGGCCTTGAATTTATTAGTTCAGTAAACCAAAGATTGACAGGCCTACACAAGGTTTATTTCGAAATAAACCTTGTGTAGGCCTGTCAATCTTTAGTTTACTAAACTATTAAATTTAAATTTAAAAGTTTATTTTCCACTTTTTAGTACAAAAATGATTATTGTTTTTAGCATAGGTTTTTGCTATATTTTATTATAAAAAATATTGTAATTACCTGAGCTATCCTAAATTATGAGTATCTGAAATAAAAAAGTATTTAATGGATCGTCGATGTCATTTTTATTATTCATAGTCGTCAAAAATCATTCTTGATGATCTTTTTTATAAACATTTTAATAAATACCTTTATTTGAGTAAACTTGAGCGTGTGTTACCAATAAAATGTCACCTAAAAAAGTTGTTTTAAAATGTTGTATTCTAATGCATTCCGTTATCTTTGTAGATAAAAGAAGTTATCGAAAAAATAAATCTTACATATTATAACCAAAAACAAAAAAGAGCTTTGCAAAATTGATTGTTTCATCTAAAAAATATAACAAACTCTAAAAGAAGCTAAGTAAATAAACATAACGAATTGAAATCGACTAAATTGTATTTACACGATTAAATCGTGGCTGAATTGTAGATTATTATAATGTTATTGAGGTTAAACATTTCTTTTTATTATCTGCTTTACAAATTGTATCAACAATTCAACAGGGGATTGGAGATTTTTCATAAATAAGAAAGATTTTCTTTTCAAGTTCCAAGCAATACTAAACCTAATTGTGTTTTTCAATAAGTGATTACACCACTTTGCTTTCATTGTTAAAAACTAAATCCTTATATAAACATTTTTTGGATAATATTTTTCCATGGCTTAATCAGTAAATAGTTTCTTGTAGCTTTTAACTGACGTTTTTAATTTAGATATAAAATTGACGTCTATATTTTAGCGGATATTGTTTTGAAAGCCGTTTGAGTTCGAATTTTTAGAAGATATAACAAAATTTCTATTGTTTAATAGAAGTATAATTTTTTATATCTCGTACGTTATTTTATAATTTAAAAGATCATTACAAAGAATAATTCTTTGTAATGATCTTTTAAATTATAAAATTATTATAATTATTAGTTTTGATAATTATTATCAAAACTAATACTTTATTAAAAGTTGCCTAGCAACTATTTTAGTTGAACTTGGAGAAAAAACTACAGTGTAAAAATATAGTAATAACAGCAGGCATAAAAGATTTTCAAAATTCTTATTTTTTCAACTCAAGAAACACAGTTGGTCGAAAACAATAAAATATGTAAAAGCATAAAGTGGGTGGAAATTTGTATAGCGCCATTATTTTTATATAATAAATTATAAAATATGGTTTTAATGTCTTGTTAATAGAATTATTTTCTCTTTTTGAAATTAATCTAATTACAAAACTTTTGCTCAAACTTAATCGAGTAAAACAGTTAATTATAAAAGTGCTTATTTTAAAAGGTCCGCATTCAAAACCAGCATTGAAAAATGTAAAAGTATTGAATGAGGACCTATTGAAATGAGCAGTTTTATAATTAATTGGTTTACTTGAATGAAATATATATATATATATATATATATATATATATATATATATATATATATATATATATATATATATATATATATATATATATATATATATATATATATATATGGCATTTATATGGTATGAAATTTGGTACGAGTCTTTAACGCATGAGGTCTCGTTAAAATTTCTTTTTTTTTCCTTTTATATTTTTTATATTTCATATTTTTGTTTTTATCTAGATGAATAAAAAAATTAAAAGGTGCCAGTGTTGATTTAGTAACTAATATGACCTCTATGCTGTATGATAAACACAACGCTAAACTCTTTACAGTCTACTTGAAGATTTCCAGACCCCATCCTTAATATAAGCAATTAAAATGCTTCGTCGCAGGATTCGCTCATAGTCGAGTTAAAGTAGCTTCATTACATGAAAGACTATCCGTATATTGTATTACATTATTGTATTATATTGTATTATTGTAAAACCCTTGAAAGGTAGCTTAGGTTCAAATTTTTTAAAAAATGATATAAAAAAGGATGGACTTGATCATAAGCCACGCTACAATAAAAACAACTTGATGAGATGTTTGTCCTGTCTGGACTCTCATACAAAAACTTTTTGTCTCTTTGTATAAAAAAAAATAAAGAGACATTTTTAAAATTTTTCATTCCTAATCTTTCTTTTTTAAATAATTTTGTTTTAATGGTAACAAATTTAAATAATTTAATAAATGATTACCCGTTGTATTATATCTAACACGTTTGCCTTTTCATCGTTTCTTTGGCTAAAAAACTTTTTCCGATTCTCTTATGTCAGGCTGTTATCTTATGTTATCTCAAGTTGTGTTCTTGTTTAGGATAATCAAGAGTGATCATTTCAGTAGTTACCTCCCAGAGCGCACTTATACAATCAATCATTTATTACTTTGTTAGAAATGATTTTTGTCTCTTGTTAAAGAATAAAAATTTGATAGAATCAATGCTAAAACAATTAGAAATATTTGTAGAAAACGGAGGTATACCCTTAGTAAAACATTCACATAAAAAATAACTGATTGGTTCGTTTTTTTGTTTAATTTATTAATCTAATATAATCTATATGCAAATTTTTAATAATAATAAAAAGTTGTTTTTTACTGTCAATTATACTAAATAGAGCTTTAATTTTTTTAATTGTAATTTTTATATTTCAAACTCACATTATTTTTTTTATCACTTATTATTTTTAATTTTTGTTAAAAACATAATTTTAAATTTATTGGAATCATATAAAAATATTAAATCAATAATAAATATTTTCAGTTTTTTAACAATTAAACAAACTAAAGCGAAAGTTGCGAAAGTTATTCAATATTTATATACATTTAATATATATAATTTAATATTCAAGTTCATAATTTAATATTTTTTTAATAATAGTATATCTCAAAATATATAGAAAACAAAGAATAAAATACATTGAAAACAATATATTGAGCATATTTAAATAAAGGTCGCGCATCGTTGCACAATTGAAAAGTCGTTTAAATTTAAAAATGAAAGGTTTGTGTTGGTCTATTTTCGAAATATGCGCTATTTATTGAATGGGTAAATTTCCATGGCATTTATGGATGATTGTCGTCAGTCATGGTATGAAAACTGAGATTTTTTTTTAAATCTACTTTCGAAATAAATAGAATAATTGAAACAGATTTTGTAACAAATTCAAAAATATACGATTACGCAATTATATCTAATCAATATCAATAAATATTTTAAATGAATCATTAATTAAATATTTTTGAAACAAAATGGCAGCTAAAATATAAAGATAAAGATGTCCAATGTTGTGACGTGAGATTTATCTCTTAAGAAATCTCACGTCACAAAATTGGACATCTTTATCAGCATATTTAATTACCCCATTTTAGAAAACTGGTATTTTATTATGAAATACAAAGAACCCAAATGCAATATATATGAAATACGATTAAGAAAAAAAAATAAAGAAAAAAATTAAAAATATATTAATATCTCCCAAAAAACATCAGCATAAATAAACGATGTCCCAAATAACTAATGCAGAACGTATGTAATATGGCAAACAATTATAATGAAGGTAAGTAATTCATTCAAAACTATAAATTAACTTGAACAGTTAAATCAGTTAATTTATTAATTGCTGTCGTTAGAGCGAAGTCATGGTCTTTGAAGCACATTGAATAATTGGGTTAGTGCAGAGTTAATAGGCGTTTTATAAACAATATTATTTTTGAAAAAATAAACATAAGTATTTATTAATAACATAATAAGATGAATATTTCAGGGCTTAGTCACTGTTCAATTTATTATCTTCTTATTTTTTTGAAAGACGCTTGATTCCATCGCTTAAAACATGTTCTTATAAAAAATCTATTCCTTTTATTAGCAATAAATTAATTTTACTTTTAATTAACAACAAATTAATAAATATTAGCAACAAATTGAACTAAATAGGTATAAATTTTGTTCACTTGTTATTGTTTCAGAGAGCAATTAATATGGTAGACTGTAGGAGCTTTGGTAGGAGAATATAAAGGATATAAAAGTTGTTTATATCCTTCATATTCTAAGTTGTTACACATAAAGTTTGATATTTGAGTTCATTATTGTAGCAAATGACAATATAGTACTTTTACCATCATTTTTTTTACAATTGTAGCAAAAGCGACCGATTTATCGTTGTCATGACAGATCTTTTTTTTATAGTTCTGATTTACTTCTAATAAGGTTACATGTAACCATTAATAAGGGCTAGCCCATAAAGTACGTACGTTTTATTTTGCTTATTTTTATTTATTATATACTCTTTTTTGAGGGAAATTTGTTAGAAAACTTGTTTTCATTCTTCTGTTAAATTGACCTTTGTATTAGTCTTGTCTCAAAAAAATCTTTATATTTTTTCTTATCCAAAAGTACAAGTATTTATATTTGTATTTGGAAAGGGGTTGTACATAAAGTACGTACGCTTTTATTTTAACCCTTTCTCCCCTTCACAATTTGATGTATGCTTTTTTGAGTACCCTCCACCTCTCTAAAAGTACTTACGCTTTTTATCTTCCTACACAACATTTTATGATATTTTTTTAAATTTAGTGTCTCCTTAATTTTAAAATTGATTACCTGCCCCCATCTCATATACGCCATTTTCAAACCTTCTCTCCAAATCCAAGCGTACGTACTTTATGAAGTAGAGAGCAGGGGCGGATCCAGGAAATTTTTTGGGTACATCTGATTTTTCCACGAGTAATTTTTCTCCCCCCTCCCCCCACAATTCCGGAGTTGGAGGGGAAGGATTAATACACCATATATATACACAGGGCCATTCCGAAAAGATCTTTAAGGAGGAGGAGGGGGGGGGGGAAATAACGTATGTTTTTGCCGAGTTACTTTTAAAAAAAAAAAGTCATCGTTTACTGACATTTGCTGACTATAGTTAAAAACTTGCCTAATACAAGTCTAAATTTGCCGACTAATTTTTCAATAAAGTTTTTGTAGGGAGGGGGGGGGGTTAGACACCGCTCTTCCCTAGTGACAACTCTGTATTTATAAAAAAAATACGCAAGGATATTACTAGGACATCTTACCATAGTAAAATCGTATATTTACATAAAATTTAGAAATTTATTTATATTGACAAGTTAGATTTATTTATACTCACAAATTAGTTTAATATTTTCACATTCCATTTTTAAATTATAATCTTACACATTTTACACATCTTATATTTTTATCGTAAATAATTATATATTATGTTTATATTGTAATAAACATAAAAAATATAAATATAACAAAATAATTACTTATTATAATAATAAATATTGAATTTTATATAAAGAAATTAGATGCCGCAATCTTAGTTTTACATTTTGCATAGCAAAAGTAAGTTTCAAAATCTTTATTCTATTTAAACTTGCATAATACATAAAACTTCAAAAAATAAAAACGTTTACACTATAATTATTACAACATAGCATTTACTAAGAATGATAACAGCAACAACGATATATCTGAAACCAACGTATGTAACGCGATGTATGCCAATAATTTCTTTATGCCAAATAATGTTTTAAAAAGATTTGTGGCTATGAAAAAAGCCGGGTTTTTTTTACCAGTCGCAAATAAAGATGACTTTTTTTGTTCTGTTTTTATTTTTAGTAATTTGTATTTTTTTAAACTTTATATTTTTAAATTTTTTTTAAATATATTTTATATTTATTTCAATTTTATTTAAAAGTTAATCTACGATTAATAGTAGCAAACTTATCAATGACTTTTTTTATATCTATAACTATCTCTGTATGAATATTCATTAATGCTAAACCATTTAGGCGGTCCTACACCATGGTGCTTCGCATGTAATTTTTTAGGCGCCGAAGCGAAGAAAATGACCGCTCACACTCACATGAAGTTAATGGAAAGGTAGCAAGTAACTTTAGACAAACTTTTATGTTTTCAAAACCAGGAAAATTTATCGCTTTTAAAGTCTCAGAAATATTAGAAGGGATATCTCCTTTAAAATTTAACCAGAAGGCTTCCCATAAATCAAGCTCACCAGACAAAGCAAGCGGATTCGGTAAATCTGTTCCATAAAAGTCACTGAAAGATATGATGGAGTCTTTCCAACTGGTGTCACGAGAACATTGCACTACTGAAATCATTTTTCTAGTAACTAGCACAAGTGCTTTATAACATAGGTAAGGTAATATCATCAAACCTTGTGTCTAGTTCAACACTGAGATGGTCTAACAAAGGAATCGTGATAACAAACTTAAAATAATCAGAAATAGATTCAGAAGGTGTATTATCTCTGTTTTTGGAAATAAAGGAAGTTCTTGGCTTTGTTTCGGCTACATTATTATTTTGTGCAATTTTTAAAGCCTGTTCATAACACATTTGATGGTGCTGATCAACTACATTTCTAAGTGAAGATACAACATCTTTCAACGCCTGAATAGATTTAAACCATCATAAATATCATTACTCTTTGACTGCAACATTCGCGTTATGGGAAGAGTTAAGTCAAACACATTTCTTGTTATGCACATAGCAACAATAAAATCAAAACATGTAATTAATTTCAGAAGAGACGATGCACTTGAAGATGTTGAGTGATTAAAACTCTTACTGACATTTAAAGACATCTCTTCAAGACAAGAGACCAAAGGAATAAAAAGTTCTTGAAAAGTTTCTAATCCATTTACTTTTTCCACCCAACGTGTCCTGCAAACATCTTTTAACTTTTTTTTAACAGCCGATGGAACAGTACTTTCGATATGCTCCTCTAACTTTTGTTGTCTCGTAGGTGAAAGATTAAAAAAATATGATACTTCTTTAACATGTGTCAGAAGATTCTTAACATATTGTACATTGCACGAGGCATAAATAGCTAAATTTAGCCTATGGCTATAGCAATGAACAAATGAAGCTTTTTCATTTAGATTTAAAATGCGAGAGGACAATCCTTTGGTATGACCAGCCATTGCTCCAGCACCATCATATGACTGTCCTCGGCAATTCATGATATCTAAAGAAAAATCTGAAATACTTTTTAACAAAATATCAAATAATCCTTCACCAGTAACACCATTTGTGCAATGTAAAAAACTGATAAATTCTTCTCTTATATTAAACTTCGAATCAACAAATCGTATAACTAATGATAGCTGTTCTTTATTTGAACTGTCAGAAACTTCATCAGCAATAATAGAAAAATATTTAGAATTTTTAATTTCTGCTATTATTGTGTCAGTAATAATTTCTCCACAACACCTTACTAACTGATTTTGTGATGTCCTAGATATATAAGATGCATTTCGTTGATGATATTTAAGATGATCTTTAAGAACTTTCTCACCAGCTTTAACACGAAAATGTAACAATTCAATAAAATTACCTACAGTATGATTAGAAAACTCACCATTTTCAGGATGAAACTCCGAATCATCTCTCTGGCCTCGTAAAGAAAGACCAAGACGTCCACAGAGAATAATTGTTTCAATAATAGGTTGTAATAACTGTCGGTTTTTAGAAATCTGTGATTGAACTATTTTTTGAGATGTAATATCTATTGATATTACATCTCAAAAAATAATATGTTTTACAAGGTACAAAAACAGATTTAACTAAATGTTGAAGTTCAGAATTACTTAAGGTTTTTGCAACATTTGAATAACTAGTATAGTTAAAAACCAAATAACCAATATCATAATTATTGGACGGTAAAGAAAATGATTCACAACATGTAATTTTACTAAATTTTGATAATGATAATGATGGTTGAAGAGAGACTTCCATTGATTTCCTTTTTATATTATCTAATAAAAGACTACTATCTTGATGTTTGGCCTCGAAATAAAATTTTATTTTAGTCTGCGACATTTTGGTGCTTTCATTTGAAATTTTTCGTTTTAAGTTTTCTTTCATTATCACAGGGGTATAATGGTTGTGTTGGAAAGGAGCAGAAAAATCATATAAAACACCTTCATAACAAAAAAGGAGATAAAAAGACTCAATATTGTTTAAAGAGGTTATACGAGGTACAATAGTAGAGCTGAATAAAGTTTTAAATTTATGTAGACCAAAATCTGGATATAAACATTCTATTTTCTTATTGCAAACACTTGATAATGCAAGAATACAAAGGAAAGAAGACCAGTTTTCATTGTTACAATTATTAATAGCTTCTTCTTGAACTAAATCTATACTTTTTTTTCCTGAATCCAAAGAATTTAGTGATACTGATAAAGGAAGGATGTTATCAAAGCATAGAAAAGAGCTAGTATTATTAACAAAAGCATTATGAAAAGTTGGATGATTAGAATAAAATTCGGAACCTGAACAAACATCTTTACCTTAAAACAACAAAACTGCCATTATGTTTTTCTTTAAAACTTTTTGGAAGATAGATTTCAAAAATTTTAAGAGTTTTTTCTGCTTTGCAAGAGTCGACAATAATAATATCTTTACAAGAACTAATATTTTTTTCTAACATATCTTTCAAAGAAATCAATTTTGTTTTATCATTTTGTAACATGTTTTTAATTTCTTGATTGATTGACATTTTAAATTAATACTCGGACAGACAAATTAATGCTTGAACATTTAAAATTAAACAAATTTTGAATATTTTAAATTATTCGTATGTATATTAGGGTGTATGTGTTAGGGCACGTCCGACAGTGTTTTTTTTATAAAAAAACAGAATATTTAAAAAATAAATAATGAAAACTAAATTAAATATAAAGATAAATAATATAATGAAATAATACTGGGTACGTCTATTGATGTATTTTATCACTTATAGAATATTATTATTATTTTTACCTCCTGATGATTGCAAAACAATAGATTTCGTCGAAAATTTATTAAGGGTGTTATGTATAAGGTACGTCCAAAAATTGTTATAAGTAAAGAAAATTTTCAATTATTTTTTTAACAAGCTAAATAAAAATTTAAAAAATTTTTTAATTATATATTAAAATAAAATTGGGTACGTCTATTGATCTGTTTAGGTAAATATTATTTATCAAGAATTGCTTAAACCTCCGGTTAAGATTAAAAATTTTAAAGACGTTTTAAAAATCGCTTTAAACAAGAACCATTGGTATTTTTATTTCACAATTGCCCGTAAATGTAAAACGCAAGCGTGGTACTTAAATCTTATTGAGTTGACAGTTCAGTAAAAAAGATATATACTTTTTTAAAATTCAATTTATAATCGAATATAGTATAATTTATATTTTTGATATTTTTGGGTACGTCTTAAGACGTATTAGACGTAGCCTAGATCCGCCCCTGGAGAGTTACTAGAAACAATTAGACAAATAAAAGTTTTTATATCATGCAGGGACAGATACAGTCAAAGATGAGACTTTTATGAATGAGAAGTTAAGCGAGAATGAGCTGTGGTTGATGGAACTAGAAATGATAGCTCCGTTGAGCAGCAATCGTGATTTGTAGTATTTGTAGAAATGAAAAAGAAATGTAACTTTACGACAATAGGAGAGAGGCTCAAGTTTGGCAGATAGAGCGGGTCCAAAAACTTTTACAATGCGGTTTTGGACCTTGTCTAGAAGATAAAAAAGATCATTAGAAGAACCAACCCAAACATGACAACAACATTCCATATAAGAGTAAATAAGATTTGTAAATGTCAGCGGAAATTTTTTTAAGTAATTGGAACCCTAATCATAGGGTTTTTTTTTTTTTAGGGAAGGTCTCTTGCCCACTTTTTTTCAGGAGGACTCTAACCCAATAGCCATCGCACTGCATATAAGAGTGTTGAAAGTATTGCGATGGTTGTTTGTAGTAAATAACTGAGTTTTGTTGGAGTTTAAATTCACATGCCATTGCAAGCCCCAATATGTTGTAAGATCAGATTCAAGATTGGTTGATTCAAGATTCAAGATTGATTCAAGATTCAAGGCTGATTCAAGATTCAAGATTGGCTGATTCAAGATTGTTGTAAGATCAGATTCAAGATTGGTTGATTCAAGATTCAAGATTGATTCAAGATTCAAGGCTGATTCAAGATTCAAGATTGGCTGATTCAAGATTGTTGTAAGATCAGATTCAAGATTGGCAGATTCAAGATTCTGCAAGCCCCATCTGAAGTAAGGAGAGATTCAAGATAAGCTGCCTGTTCTAACCGACCAAAAAGAGAAGACTTTTTGTCAAGATAATTATATAAAGTTGATTCACGAGCGAATAGGGCCACTTTAAATGTAAGGTTTTCAGTAAGATAACTAATGTAGATAAGAAACAACACAGGACCAAGGATAGAACCTTAAGTACCCCAGAAGTTACTGGTAATGAAGAAGAGTGTTGGCCAACGAGGATGACTTTAATAAAGCGGTTAGAAAATAATGATTTGAAAATCTTAAAAACTTTCTCAAACACACCAAAAGAAGCAAGCTATCTTTCAGTTAAAGAAGTTAGCAAGTTAGTAGTAGACTAAGATGATCGTAAACCGTATTGATTTTTGCGAAAACCGCAAAACCTTGCTAATAACAGAGAGTAGACTGATCTGACGATAGCTGAAGGGGTCAAAAGGTTTACCAGAGTTTTTTTAAAAATTGGAACCAGAGATGTCAATTTCAAGCAGGCAGGCAGAAAATAAGATTCAGTCAAGTACTTATTAAAAAGTTTAGAGTTTAAGTCAAAAAGAACGTATACATACACCCCCCCCACCCTATATCTGAAACTCCAAAAATATCTTAGAAATGGAGGATCTTTTTTTATTTCTTTTATATGCGATACAAAAGTATTTCAACATTATTCCTCCACCCCTTCCCCGTCGACGACCGACCTCAAAAAAAAACTTGGATCCGTCACTGATATGCTCCAATATTCTCTCGCGTCATTCTAATATCATTCTTTTTTCAATTTTAAATGCTACAACTTAGATCTAAGCTCATTGATGTAATTTGGTTTTGAGAGTGCTTAACTCTTTTAATATAAATATAAATAATATAATATAAATATTAAATGAAACGAAAATGAATATGTCGAATGCTAAATTGTATTTTTGTATGCAAGCCGTACTTTTTTTAAACTTTCTTTTCTTTATATTTAAAAGCTCCAAACAATTTTTAATTCTTTTAAAATTTAAAAATTTATTTTGCTTTTTTTTAGCGCTAAGGAGTGATATAGACGAAACTGTTTGGACATTGGGGGAGAATGGCAAACTCTACTTTGTTAACAAATCTCCGATGGCATGGTCTGACGCAAGCCGTGAATGCCGAGAAAAGAACAGCAAATTAATTACATTAGATAGTAAAGCCAGCGAAAATGTGTTCAAACAAATAATAAAAAACCAGAAGCATGGTTTGTATTGGTTAGGTAAATATATTTTTCAGTAGTTTATCATATTTTTAGTTTTGAAAACAAGTTGAGTATAAAATGGTTATGGTTAATGAAAAAAATGCATTTACTTTCATAAAGTAAAACAAAGATTTCCCAAGAGTAACCCCGAGCAAAATCGATAGAACCTCCCTTAGCAGCAGTTATTAAAAATTCTTCTAATTATTTTAACAAAGTTTCAATTAGGTTTCGTGCTGTTGGATCAAGCACTTGTTATTCAGTGAACTTTGTCCACTGAACAACAATTGCTTGTCAAACAACATCGTTTACCAAGCTACCGTAAGCTCAAATAAACCTCAATACAACGATAAAGTATACATTGGAATAAGCGAAACCTCATTTAAGCTACGTTATGCGAACCATCTAAAATCCTTAAACATAAATAAATATAAAAACGACACTGAGTTGTCTAAGGAAGTATGGGAACTAAAGGGAAACAGTTTTACAACTTCAATCAAATGGAATATTATTAAACGCTGTAAATCATACAATCCGGCGTAAAAAACTTGGTAGCTTTGTTTTAAGCGAGAAATTCGAAATATTATTTTACAAAAGAAACAATCTGCTAAACAAAAGAGGCGAATTAGTCTCTAAATGCAGACACAAAAATAAATTTCTCCTTTCATTATTTGATAGCGGAGATTAGTTTTCCATTACGTCTTCTTGTACTATAACGTCAGAACTCATTCTACTGTAGTTTGTAATTTTTAAACGGTTTTTTTATATTTTTGATTTTGTACTTCGTGGCTGATGGTTGCCGTTAGAAACTTTAAGTTCCATTAAAAATTGTTTTTTCTAAAATTTAAGTATATATATATATATATATATATATATATATATATATATATATATATATATATATATATATATATATATATATATATATATATATATATATATATATACATATATATATATATATATATATATATATATACTTATATATATATATATATATATATATATATATATATATATATATATATATATATATATATATATATATATATATATATATATATATATATATATATATATATATATATATATATATATATATATTTATATATATATGTATATATATATAGGGGAGCTGCCTTAATTGAAACACTTTAGGTATAAATATTTATTAACCAAAGATGGCTTAAATATAAAAACATTTATGATTTGATTAATACAAACAGACAACCCTACTATACTTTTAACCATAATTTGACTTAATTGATTGCCCTGTTTTTGAAAATGAATTTTTTTTGGCAAAGCTATTTGTTCCAAGGCAACTGGTTCCCTAAATTGGAACACTTTAATTCCTTAATCAGAACAGGTTGCTATTTTTTTTAAAAACCACCAGTAAAATCAACAAAAATTGATTAAAAATGATTTTTATCTTCACAGTGAAAATTCAAACAGTTCATTCAAAACTTATAATATGATTAATATTTACCCTGACAAACTGAAAGTCTACAAACAAAAAGTTGTATTAAAGCTTCAACTGTCATAACGTTCATAAAGCTTCAACTGTCATAACGTTCTCTTAATTTATTGATTAAAAATGACTAAATAAAGTATTATTTTAAGGTTTATGGTTGTTACAAAGTATTTTTAAATTACGCTTGAACTGTTAATACAACCTTTTGATTTTATTACTGAAGGAAAAAGCTAGGAAAGGAAGGTAGCTAGCTAGGTAAGGAAAAAGCTATAGATCCAATCAAGGAAACTTTGGACTATTTTGTTATATCACTGCAACATCATGCTTGCAGCAACCATTAAGATAAGTTTATATTGTTATTTTGAAGTTTAAACCCCATCAAATTAAACACAAAAAACCGTATAACCTATAGCAATATAAGTTTACCCAGCGCAACAATATAGCGTGAACCCAAAATTAGACCACCGAAAAAAAATGACGCAAAAAAACTCTAAATCAATGGTGCACGTGCATTTTTTAAGAAATAACTTTCAAAATTTGTCAAAACGTAAAAAATAAGGCGTCTCACTAAAAAAAATGCAAAATATATCCATAATTCATTTTTTTCAAAAATAAATGCAAGTGTCCCAATTAAGGCGCCAAAAAAAAAATGATGCGGTTTCACACGGGTGAAACCTCATAATTTTTTTTTTTTTTAATCATTAGATAAGTAATAAAAAACTACATAGGATTATATCGATAAATATTTTTAAAAAAGGAATCAAATTTTCAAAAATATAAAATGAAAAAAAAACTAAAATTGTGTGGTTTTAAGCGACGTTCTGATAAAAAACGCACTCTTGAGAAAACATTGAATCTTTTTAAATATTAACTTTTTTTATTATTATTATTTTTAAAAAAACTTATATTTAAGAAACTATATTAAATTTTTACATTTTTTGCAACAAAAAAGTTCATTACCCACTATATATTTCTTTGGTAAACTGTTTTCTATGCTCAACCATTCCCGACACATTGAATTCTCTCATTGTAACATTTCTTATTTATTTATTTTTTATTTATTTATTTTTTGCCGAATTTTTTATTTTTTTATTTTTATTTTTTTTTGTACTATAATACAATGAGAAAAATTGTTTTCATATATAATAAATGGCCGGAGCAAGAAGAAGACAATATTGTCTTATCGCGAATAAAGAAGACATTATTGTCTTATTTACATTGGCGCCGTCAGTAAAATTTAAAAAACTTAAAACACAAAAATAGGTAAAATAAAAAATAAAAATATTTCCACAAAGATATTACAAACTATATAATAAGATATTAAAATTGCATAAGTTTGCAATAATAGCATATTTTAATAGGAAATAAAAGTCAGGAAATCAAAACAAAAATAGGTGATGACTTATTCAAAACAAAAATAGATGAAGACCTTTTCAGTTTACTTATTTTATTCCATGATCTAATTTTAAGTCGAAGTTTTTTCCTAATAAGAAACGTTTACTTTGAGTTGTTCTAAGGAGACGTTTTGAAGAATGTTATTTTTAATAATTTTTTGAAAAAATTCGTTCCATAGAAATGGTCCACGATATCGAATTTTTTTTTTATTTTTTTTTTATTTTTTTTTTTTTACAGCTTCAATAAATTTACACATCGTTACATTACAACTACATGACAATATAATGCAACGTAAAAAATAAATATAATATAACATCATATTACCACGAATAACATATCATAATAAAAAGTGGTTTAACAAGTATAACTAAGTATAACGTAAGCTAATAGTGTTTTTTATCATAAAAACTATTAGTATAAATTAAAAATAAAAGAATAAAAATAAGAAAAAATAAAAAAAATTTCTGTGTGTGTCTGTGTGTACTTAACACTTTTTACAACTTTTTTTGCAACTTTTAATTGTTTGGCTACCGGTGTTTGTTCTTCGTTATCGTTTTAATGTGATTGCTCAGCATTGTTTTGTTCAGACAAATCAGTACTATTGTTTTAATGTGATTGCTCAGCATTGTTTTAATGTGATTGCTCAGCATTGTTTTAATGTGATTGCTTAGCATTTTTTTGTTCAGACAAATCAGTACTATTGTTTTAATGTGATTGCTCATTGTTTTGTTCAGACAAATCAGTACTATTGTTTTAATGTGATTGCTCAGCATTGTTTTGTTCAGACAAATCAGTACTTGGCATAATAGAGTCTACACTTTGCGTTAAGGTTAGCAATTTTTACAGCTTCCTCTGTAGTTTTTTCTTCATCTTTTTGTTTGAGAAACTCGATCACATTTTCTTCGGTAATACATATTCCGCTAAATTTTGACATGTTGCACTGCTTCAATTTCTTAACATGCGATTGATTTCTGGCTTGAAAAAATTGTTTCAACTCAATCTTGATACTATTTTTACATCGCTTAACACACGCTTGATACCTATAAAAACTCGAAGTAAAACTCTAAAGATGGTATTCGGTGTGCAGTTGGAGTAGGTCTTGCGAAGGCTGTTGAAGATGATAAAGCTGTGACTGAGCAAGATGGTATAGGTGCTGCGGAAGCTTCTAAAGATGATGATGGTAAATTAAACGTTTGTGTGATTGCTAATGCCTAATGATTTATGTTGTTTTTATTAGGTGGAAGTTCGCCAGTGTACTGAAAACCAACGACTGCGTGCAAGCGTGTAAAACGTATACCTCTCTGGTACAGCAGTTTGAGCTACCGTGGAAAATTTTGTTTATCTAAACTATTACATTTTGAGTCTTTGTAATACTTGGTAAAAAATTCTCTCCACACTTGTTTGACATGACAACAGACACCTCTATCCAATGTTTGAATTTGTCACCTCTATCCAATGTCAAAAAAGCTCAGCACTAATAATAAGTAATAAATAAAACAATAACTGGTTCATTCTCAACTTGTAAAATATATTTATTGACGTAATTCACATATATAACTATCATGTGAACCATTTTGAGACTCAGATGATGAGCATGCAACATGTACCCATGCTCCACAAATTAAACACTGGATCATATCCTCCTCAATGTCCTCATCACACATGAAGCAGTACCAACGCTGAAAAAACTGATCCAGAGGGTGCACCATCTTTTAGTTCATCTTTCATCCTTTTACGTTTAAAAATTACCATCGGTGGAAGAAAATTGCCAGCAGCATTCATACAAAAAACACCAGTGGTTGTAACACCCTTCTCAGCACTGGAAAGAGAACCGACCTGACGTTTTCCTTTTTTGCTGCTATGATTTGTCTGGACTTAGGAACTTTTGACACATTAGTTTTGTCCATATTGTAAATATCCTTGGCCTGAAGTGAATGCTTACCCAGGATATATTTAAGCTTGTCATAAAAGCCACCAAGAGCTGCACGGTTGAAGCCTGAGACTCTGGCAATTGATGTAGGCTCTGGCTGCGCAAACTCAGTGTAGGGTGCCTTTTCATAAAAGAGTTGTACCAATCTTTGCCAGCAATTCTTTTAGCTTTATTAAAGTTATGTGGCAAGTTGTTAGCCTCTGCTAACTGAAAAGCTAACTGCATTAGGTCCTTTCTAGTGATGTTAAACATAATTCCTTCAACCAGCAGAATGTGCTTGACCAGATCTTCTTTGACTTTAGGTGAAAGATTTGTTGACCTGCTCCTCACTTTTAATCCATCTCTTGCAAACTTGTTTTTGTTCAGCAAATGACGTCTTAAAGTGGGTTTAGAAATGCCATACAATCTTGCACACTCATTAAGCCCACAAAACCCATCTTTGTAAGCAAGCAGCGCTTTTTTTTAGATCTTCTTCAGTCCATGTAGCTTCCTGTCTTCTGAAAACAAAAATGCAAAAACCTTCTGTTAATATAGGAAAATGTGTGTGTAAAACTAAAAAAAAGTTGCAAAATGTAACATAGTGAAAAGAAAAAAAAATAATTAGAAAAGGCAAATAGGCTTAGATAGATCTAGATCAGAAAATGTGGGTAGGGAAGTTTTTAAAAACAAGCCAATAATACTAATTATTAATCAAATAGGCCTACTAATTCCCATTTAAGAGAAAAACAATGAGGGAAGGATGAGAAAGACTCAGTAGAGAAAATAAAAAAGAAAAGAAATAAGCTAATATGAAAGCTAAAAATATTAACATAATCTACACCTAAGTATAAAAACTCTTTTAAAAAAAGGCATGATACTGATACTAATGATAGTGATAGATTATATCATAAGTTTTATAATTTATAGGCCTATCTACTAGATTTAGATAAATCTAGGCTAAAAAATGCAGCTAAATCTAATAATCTAGTTGATTTCAATTTTAAGTCTATGTACTATGTTTAATTTAGAAATGTGAATAAAATATAATAACAGGTAGTCTATAACAAATTGACAACGTATAAGTATGTTTGCAGCGCCTAAAAAGTACTACAGATCGGGTAATTAGTACCACAGGTACGATTTACCCCACCATCACAGGTAGGATTTACCCGACTATGACTAAACATAGTTTTCTACTTCAGTGTTTTAATGGGCAAAGTGAATCGGAATAAAACGTATTTATTAATGAAGAAGAATGGATGGGCTAACACCGTAAAAAAATATAAATAAGTTACGTATATCCACGCCTGCAAGGTACGACTAGTAGGACAGTCTAGTTATTACATCAAATAGTGTAAAAAAAGGGAAACAGACTTACCTCCTTTCTCTAATGTTCGATTCCGCCATTTACCTGCTGGCTTGATTTTATCGTGTTTCCGCCAATTTCAACGAATCAGAAAAAGAACAATGACGCTGGTACGAATTGCACAGCGGTACTAATTACCCCCTTTCCCCTATGCATAAACCAGTCTTTACCAGGCCTTTTTTGATTGAGAGCAATTGATCTTCGCGTTCAAAGTAATCACTAAGTAACTGGAACACATGTACTATCATTCTTTCTGTTTTATTTGAGAATACTGTTGTTGTCCTGAGTTATGGAAACCTTTGTTGTTGTTAATTTTGCGATCTTTGAGTTTTGAGACTGGAACGCCGTGTTTGAATGCAGGTTTTCTCAGTGACGTACTGTTTTCTTTCGTATCAATGCAGGTATCTTCCTTTTTGAATTGAATTGAATTTTGGAGTTGAATTGAGTAAGTGATGATTATATTGAGAAATAACATAATAAATAATTTTCAATGAGTAAGTAATGGTTGTATTGAGAAATAACATAATAATTCATTTTTAATTAAACCAAAATTAACATTAAGGTAATTAGATAAAGATAGGTATTTAGTCTCTTGCGAAAAAATAGACTAAGTAATTAATCGAGTGTGCGGTTTTATCAGAAAAGAGTTTTTTTTTTACTTTTTTGATTTTTTTCAACTCTTTGTTCTAGCTGCATAAATATTATAAAATCAGAATGGAAATTGAATCCCCAACAAAAGAGTGCTAAAATTACTTTTATATCAGTTTTGGTTTTAGAGCTATTTTGTTCGCAACGATAAGAAATGTATAAACATTTTTGGCTCCCCGTTGAAGTTAAATACAAAACAAACAAACAAACAAAAAAAAATTAGAGTTGAATCGGCACACAATTTTATCAATTCGAACAAAGGAGATAATTCAGTATTCAAATCTTTTTTTTTTACTTTTTCCTAGTCATTTCCATTCAGTTTTATTTGATAATTTCGATAAGTGGTAATTTTTAAACGTAAAAGGATGAAAGATGAACTAAAAGATGGTGCACCCTCTGGATCAGTTTTTTCAGCGTTGGTACTGCTTCATGTGTGATGAGGACATTGAGGAGGATATGATCCAGTGTTTAATTTGTGGAGCATGGGTACATGTTGCATGCTCATCATCTGAGTCTCAAAATGGTTCACATGATAGTTATATATGTGAATTACGTCAATAAATATATTTTACAAGTTGAGAATGAACCAGTTATTGTTTTATTTATTACTTATTATTAGTGCTGAGCTTTTTTGACATTGGATAGAGGTGACAAATTCAAACATTGGATAGAGGTGTCTGTTGTCATGTCAAACAAGTGTGGAGAGAATTTTTTACCAAGTATTACAAAGACTCAAAATGTAATAGTTTAGATAAACAAAATTTTCCACGGTAGCTCAAACTGCTGTACCAGAGAGGTATACGTTTTACACGCTTGCACGCAGTCGTTGGTTTTCAGTACACTGGCGAACTTCCACCTAATAAAAACAACATAAATCATTAGGCATTAGCAATCACACAAACGTTTAATTTACCATCATCATCTTTAGAAGCTTCCGCAGCACCTATACCATCTTGCTCAGTCACAGCTTTATCATCTTCAACAGCCTTCGCAAGACCTACTCCAACTGCACACCGAATACCATCTTTAGAGTTTTACTTCGAGTTTTTATAGGTATCAAGCGTGTGTTAAGCGATGTAAAAATAGTATCAAGATTGAGTTGAAACAATTTTTTCAAGCCAGAAATCAATCGCATGTTTCAAGCCAGAAATCAATCGCATTTCGATATATATATATATATATAGTATTTTTTTACCTTTATTATCTTTTAAAATTTATATATATATATATATATATATATATATATATATATATATATATATATATATATATATATATATATGTATATATATATATATATATATATATATATATATATATATATATATATATATATATATATATATATATATATATATATATATGTATATATATATATATATATATATATATATATATATATATATATATATATATATATATATATATATATATATATATATATATATATATATATATATATATATATATATATATATATATATATATATATATATATGAAAAATAAACCGACAAGAAAGCAAGTTAAATAAAATGTTGTAAAAACGGGAAACTTACACAATACCACTCTACATTATTACATATTTATTGTATATCATATTTATACTATCTTATACTATCAATAAATTCATATTTATAAACTAAATTAAGTCCTCAGTTTATTGTCAGTTTAGATGACATAAAGATAAAATTAAAGCTTCAACGTTCTTTTAATTTATTGATTAAAAATCACTAAATAAAGTATTATTTTTAAGGTTTATGATTGTTCCCAAGTATTTTTAAATTGCGTTTGAACTATTTCCACAACCCTTTGATTATATTACCGATTAAGTAAGGAAACTGCAATATCATGCTCGCAGCAACTTATAAGATAAGTTTGTATTGTTATTTTGCATTTTAAATCCCATCGAATTAAACACAAAAAACCGTATAACCTATAGCAATATAAGTTTACCCAGCGCAATCAATGTAGTATGTACACAAAAATAGATCGAAAAATGTACGAAAAAAAATGACGCAAAAAAACTTTAAATCAATGGTGCACATGCATTTTTTGAGGAATAACTTTCGAAATGTTTCAAAGCGTAGAAAATAAGGTGTTTTACTAAATGAATGCAAAATATATCCATAAATACTTTTTAAAAAAAATAAATGCAAGTGTCCCAATTAAGGCGCGGATCCAATTATGGCAACTTTTATTTGGCTTTAAAAATTTCTGTTTTAAATCTGACGACAAAGTCGTACTTGAAATAAAACTGAGGCACCGAAGGAAAAAAGATTTATAAGTAAAATTAAAAATGTTCCCAAAATAAAATGTTGCGCAACAAGTTTTTATTCTTTTACTGTTTTGAAAATGTAATATGGAATATTATTGTTATTTTTAGGTCTCTCTGAAGATCTTTTTCACAAATGGTCTTGGGAAAGCGGAATTGGAACATTAGAATATTCAAATTGGGGCACGGGTCAGCCATATCAAGAGAGCGAGTCTCCAGGGTGTGTTTCCGTAAACTCATTAGGAAAGTGGCATGTATCTGATTGCGAAGTGGAGCGAATGTTTATATGTGAAAGACCAGATGATGGCACATGTAAGATTATACAAATTTATTCTAACGGCTGTGTCCGTTATATTGTCTCAATAAAACCCAGCAAGCATATACGTCCATAAGACATATATACGACGTCATTAAGACGTCACAAGTCCGTAGGACGTTCTTTTGACGTCCAAAGAATTTTTTGTGTCCACTAGGTACTGGGTATAGTATTAAAAGTTATACAAGAATCACTATTTTTTATTTCTTTATTAAAAATTTTATACAATTATATAAAAATCTAAAATTTGAATTTTAAATAGGTATATACATATTTTTTTAACCATGGTGAACATAACCCTTGAGGTGGCATAAGCGTATATAATATGTACACATCAGAATTAGAAAAAATCCAAACCTGAAAAAAGATAATCAGTAAGTAATCAGTAAGTAATCAGGAGCATAATGTTAAATCACAAGCATACTTCCACATGCTGAATGAGAAGGTATGAGAAAATAGTTCATAAAAGAAAAAATGGCCTTGTATCTGAATTTCCTTAGATTTCCTTTCATCTGCTTTAGAAGTTGAGGATTACATTTCTTTCTATTTCAAAAATTTAAGCATCATTACATAAGTTGTCATACATTAATGTAATGTATGACAACATAAGTTATCATACATTATATAAGTTGTCATGCATTCTTTTTATTTCATACAATTTAAATTTTAAATGGTTGATATGATCAAACAGTAGACTAACTTTCCAGAACTTGAATTATGCTGTATTTTTTAATCTTTACTATTAAAACAAAACTGATTCATACATACAAACATTCATTCAACAGACCTTGTAAAAAAGAAAAACTATGGCTTCTTAAACAGGTATCAACGACTATTATATAACTTTAGAAAAAATTGCAACAGCCTGAGACAACAACAATAAACTCAACAACAAAGCTTCAAAACACTGAAACCCCTCATTCATCATATAATCAACATTATGAGCAATAACCTAATATCTATTAAAATAAATACTTTTATACAAAAAGTTGAAGAAAAAAAAAGATTTCCTTTAAATAAATATTTTACCTGTATTTTTTAACACTAAAAAAAAATTATTATACTAATAAAAACTTGATATTTCAATGTTTATTGTAAAGAAGATCTTTTGAACTGAATAAAATTTGTTGATTTAATATACAATTAATGTAGACAGCTGTTTTCTGTTTTTCTTTTTTCTGTTGTTGTACTTTTTTTCACCATTTAGTACTGCAGGATTGTATCAATTAGTACTGCATTAAAAAGCTCCTAAGAATCAAAGCTAAATGCAAACATCAGGTTATATGAATTGGATGAATCAAAATAACACCTCAAACAAATATCAAGCTCGTTAAGAATAAAATGAATCAACAAAACACTTGCAAAGAATAGTTGTTAACTACTCAGCACGAAAAAAATGTATCCTCTATGTAAAAAGATCAGATATGTGTTAAAAATTATAAACCCTGCCACTATACCAAATTGAAGAAATACGGCCTGAGTCAGATATTGCTTGAAACTTTTCATAATCATTACTATTTACATATTAAAATCATTACTATTTACATAGAGCAACGCATACACACTATTAGTATATTATTTCTGTGATGAAAACATTGCCTAAATTATTTGTAAAATGATCCGCATGAGCTATTTTCTTGCATTGTTTTGACCAAAAACTCTTTATTAAATAAAACAATTACATTAAAATAAAACTTTTATTGTAGTTGTTTTAGTACTATTTTAATTAAATATATTTTGATATAACATTTTTATTTTAAAACATATTAAAAAATAGCTATACCCTGCCTTTTTTTATTGAAATCAACTATATATACAAAATAAACATTCTTTTAAGAAAGTCAAAGCTCAAAGAAATTTATGTAAATTCTATTTATATCTTACATATATGTAGACATTTTATATACTGACAGTATTCATATATATATATATATATATATATATATATATATATATATATATATATATATATATATATATATATATATATATATATATATATATATATATATATATATATATATATATATATATATATATATATATGTATATATATATATGTATATATGTGTATATATATATATATATATATATATATATATATATATATATATATTTATAATAATATATAATAATATATATATAAAATATAATATATATATACAGTACTGGACAAAACATTTGCAACCAACATCGAACAATGCTAAAAAGTGTTCCTAATTTTATATGTCTTAAAAACGAAACGAACTATACTACCACAGCAAACAGTTCAGGAGTCTGGAGTCATACCATGCCATGACATGAACAATCAGCCGACAGCATACAGGCAGAACTTCGTTGACAAGTGCCATTTTGCAGCAGACAAAACAAGTGCAACTTTTTTGGTTTGTTTTATTTTTTTAAGTCTGGTCCATGTCACGGAAGTTTTTTAATAATTAAAGGAAGTGTCCAGAAGTTTCCAGAAGCATGCAGAAGTTTCCAGAAGAAGCATCTAGAAGCATCCAGTAGCATCCAGAAGTATCCAGAAACATTCAGAAGCATCCAGACGCATCCACAAGCTTCCAGAAGCATCGAAAAGAAGCATCTAGAATCTTCCAGAACAGGTTCACACAGGTTCATTTTACATGTAAATCATGAGACATTTAAATCGACCTGTAATTCAGTCAGTATATGGAAGTCAATCAGTCAGTATTATCAAGACTGTTTATCGAAGTGAGTTTTATCAAAGTGTTTTATCAGAGAACATCAATACAAGAAGTGAAATACAACAAGTGTTTCATTACATCAATACAGTCCGCATCCAACCAAGACGTTGTGTTCCACAGAGCATTATTGTATCAACACAAGGTAAATGTAACACGGTAAGCCTTGAGAAGCGTGATTATTTATTTTTATTATTTTTATGACTTCAAGTGCAAAAATGGCTCCCGACAGTCTTGGATTGGAACTAAGAAAGAAAATTATTGGCGATTACGTAAGTGGAATGTCACAAAAAAGTATTTGTGATAAATATCGCGTGAAAAAATGGACCGTATCAAGACTATGTTCCAAATATCGTTCTACGGGCAAGTTGGCAGCAGATAACAAAGGTGGAAGACCGCGTTCCACCACTTCTAGAGAGGATTCTATGTTCTTCAGATCCGTCAAGAAGGATCCCTGGATATCATCAGTCGAGATACAAAAGCAATTAGAGCTGCCTGTATCAGACCGAACAATCAAACGACGTGCTGTTGAAGCCGGATTGTTTTCTCGACGCCCTGCAAAGAAATTGCTGATTTCACTTAAAAACCAGAAGAAAAGGCTCCTGTTTTCTACATCTCATATTGACTGGAATGTGCAGTAATGGCAAACTGTCCTGTTTAGTGATGAATCGAAGTTCAACATCATTGGGAGCGATAGCATTTGCCGTGTACGTCAACCGGCCGGAAAACGCCTCGATTTACGCTACTGCCATAAGACCGCGAAGCATGGTGGAGGCAATGTAATGGTCTGGGGGTGTTTTTCTGCTAAAGGTCTAGGTCCAATACATCGAAACGATGGAATAATGGACCGTTTCATGTATAAAAATATCCTGAAAGATGTTATGTTACCTCATGCTGAATGGAATATGCCAATAAAATGGGTTTTTCAGCAAGACAACAATCCGAAACACACTGCAAAAGTAGTCAAGCAGTGGTTTCAAGACAACCACCTATCGGTGATGGATTTGCCACCTTAAACTCCGGATCTCAACCCTATCGAGAACCTATGGGAGATCGTCAACCGCAGAATTATTCGTGAAGGTGTTCGTAATAAGGATCAACTGTTTAAACAAATCCAAAAGGCCTGGGCAGCGATTCCACAAAGTTTCATTGATCACCTGATCGAATCTATGCCTAGAAGATGCAAGGCTGTGATCGACAACAAAGGATTCGCCACGAAATATTGATAGCAAAATACAGCTTGGTCAACATTTTGTCGAGTTGCACTTGTTTTGTCCAGAAGGAAATCAACTTTTTTTAATACTTTTAATTAATTTATTAATTTTCGTGTACAAATAATGAACTTTGTGATGAATAAAACTTGAAGAGCTTTGTCTCTAAACATTTACACTTACAGTTATTTCTCTAAATTGTAAAAATGCAGCACTTTTATATAAAGAAACTAAATTAGCATTATTTGGTTGCACTCGTTTTGTCCGATACTGTATATACAATATATTACATATATATATATATATATATATATATACATATATATATATATATACATATATATATATATATATATATATATATATATATATATATATATATATATATATATATATATATATCTTTAAACAACTTTAAAAAGTATTCTACACAATAGAGTGCTCAGTGTTCTTAAAAGAACAGAGCAATTATATATTAGTAGAAAATCACTTAACTAAATTTTTTTCCATTTGACACTGTGTTTCATCAACAAAGATTCATCAGAAATGAATGATCAAATTAATAAAACTTCAATTTATACCAAAAATTAAATTACAGGAAGTTGCAAATGTCTTAACTACTGTAAATTTTCACACATTTGTGGAATTTGCTGACACTATTATAAAAAGAATTCTTTAGAAATGATTACTTATGCTATTTTTTTAAAGTTTTTTTAAAAAAAGGGTAGTTAATGTAAATATTATTTGAACTCATTTATTTTTATAGTTTTTTAGGAGAAACTTATTTTCGTGCCTACATTTAGAAATTAATTCCGATCTTTTGTTTAATAAGCATTCTTGCACATGCAAATCAAGAATGCTTATTAAACAAAAGATCGGAATTAATTTCTAAATTAATAAGCATTCTACACATGCAAATCAAGAATGCTTATTGCTATCGTATTAGCTTATGAGCAGCCGTGGCGCAGTGGTTAGAGTTCTGACTCAGAACCCAGAGGTCCTGGGTTCGACGCCAGCTCTAGCCCAACAAGCGACATTGGTACGGAAAGAAGCGTGAACTTCCTTTAAAATGCTCTCCCGTGGTGCTCTGTGATAAGACCTTCAGGACTTCTGGGGGCACCTGAAATAACTACAAAAAATAGTGTGTGTACACACACACACACACAAAATAGTGCACACACACACACACACACACATATATATATATATATATATATATATATATATATATATATATATATATATATATATATATATATATTGTTATTTATATATATATTCATTATATATATCACGGCTGTTTCACTCAATATAAAGTCGAGCGTGACGCCATGAGTTTATCAAAATAAAAGTATTTCCACATAAAAGGTTTAAAAATTCACAAACTTTAAAATAAAAGTAACTTTTTCTATGAACACTTTCATCTTCAGTTTAAAAATATAAAAAAGATCCATTTTTTCTTGTTAAATAAATATTTACATTAGGTGGAATAAAAGTAAGTATTGCTAAAATATTTTTAATGATTAAGAATCACTTTTCTGGTTTTCGCATATTTTGCGGAAAACCTGAGTTAGGCTAACTAAGATTTGATAACATAGCTCTGTGCTTGATAGTTGAAATTTGAAACACTTAGCCATGAATGTCCAATCTTTCAGATTCCAACGTCATCCTGGTAATTTTTCTATAAAAAGACGCATTTAAATTTTTTAATTCTTCGTTTTTAAATGCAAAACGTAACTTTTTTGATGGATGACGTAAGTTATTGAAATTTCAACCTTTTATACAAATGAAAATAAAAAAATTATTTTATGTACTTTCTTATCAAATATGTTTTCAAACTAGGCTGATTTAGAAAAAATTAATCTATTTTTATGCGTAAGTTTTTGATCGTTTTTTAAAACAATTACGTGACCTTAAAACTTTACTACACCGTTTCAAGATGTAATTATGAACTTGGAATTTGTAAAAGTAAGATGTAATTGAGAAATACAACATTTAATTTAGAAGTCGCAATATGTAATTAAGAAACACAACATGTAAATAAGAAATCGCAATATGTAATTTGAAAAACAAAAGTTGTAATTAAGAAATCGTAATATGTAAATGAGATTACATTATATGTAATTGCGAATTCAATGTAAGCTTAAAGGTCATTATAAAAAATCTTTTTGAACATGCATTTTAATAAGTTAATAATATCAAACTTAGCATTTGTATGCACCAGTAATACAGTAATGGAATTGATTGTTGCGTTATTTGTCAATATACTATGAATAGAAAGTCTGTTATTAAATTGAATCCGTGCAAGCATTTATTTCACCAAATTTGTTTACAACCACTTTTGGAACAACCAGAACCACCTTGTCCAATTTGTAGACATGAAATACATACAAGTAAACAAGTTGAAAGAAAACATTATGTTTTATCTTCATCGAATCATAGAAGATGAGAAACTGAATCTGCTGAGCGAAACGACGATTGGGTGACTCTGACGCAAACCTTAAGTTTCAAATATAAGACAGCATACAATTGGGTCCGCAGTGGAAACTTAAATTTTATTGGAAGAGGTGGTTTTAAACGAAAAAAATTAACCGATAATCAAATCGAAGTAACACTAACATGGATTGAAAGTGACTGTCAGTTGACATTGGTGGCCATTAAAACAAGGATAATGAGATAATTTAATATTAGCGTCAGCACAACCATAACTGCCAATTACCTCGAAGGTGACTATTTTTATTTAAAAAAGTGCACAAGGAACCTAATACAATGAATAGTGATGAAAACAAAAAATAATGAACTGAATATGTTTGGAACATTAACGAACAAATCACAAATGGTCATCAGATAGTTTGGCTGGATGAAAAAATTTTTAATCTTTTTTGTAGAAAAACGCAAGGACGTGCCAAACAGGGGAAAAGAGCAATAATGAAAGGTGCAAACATAAATTTGATTGCAGCTATATCAACAACAAATATCGTCATGATGGAAACTCGTAGAGGATCATTTAAAGCAGATTCTTGTAACGAATGGATGTTAGCTTTGTTTAACCAGTGGGTTACATCCGGAAATCGTTTAGAGGATTTGGTTGTCGTAACAGACAATGCTCAATGTCACGCTCGTTTGGAAAGGGCGTTTGAAAATTCACCGGCTAAGTTGTTACGATTAGGGCCCTAAAGCCCAGTGTTAAACCCAGTGGAAGCTATTAAGTCCAAAATAAAAAAAACCTTAAAAATTTGATTCACATTCCACCTGTATTTGGTGCTGGGATTATGGAACAACAAATACAGTATTTAGAAAGAATTGTTACTGCGGCAAAAAATACAATAATGGGAGGTGATTGTGCATGCGCTGTACAACATACGACCACACATTACGCAACGATTTTAAATATGGAAGACGTCCAAGTTGGTGCTTAATTAAATATTGCAATGATTTTTAATGACGTTGAACACAAAAAATTTATTTTCATAAAAATTTAAATTTTAAATTTTTATGTAAATAAATTATTTGTGTTTTATTTATTATTCATCTGAAATCTCAACTAAATTTTTCACAAACAATAGTAAAAGAAAGTTTTAATTGACACCCAATAGGATTTTTCTAGTTACCGTCTTAACCTCAAATGCCTTTTTCATGACTTTTTATATTTAATTGATATTATATTATTATTTCGAGCCGTAAATTGCAAAGTATATTAGGACTACAAAATTTAAAATACAAAAAACTTTGTATTCTTTATACTTTTCTCAATTACAACTTTTATCTTCTCAATTACATCTTATGATTTCTTATTTACAACTTTTATATTCTAAATTACATCTTGCGTTTCTTAATTACAACTTTCAAGTTCTCAATTACATCTTGAAAAGGTGTAGTAAAGTAATGCTATTTGCTAATAATGTCTGTTTCAAAAATTAGCATGAGTGCTAATAAGCGCGATTTGGAATAAGTTTTATTAGCAAAGATAAAATCCTGGCTGCGTAATTAAAAAAAGAACTTAGAAATAGTTCCAAATAACATATTTTTATAAAACTCTTTTAATTTAAGTTCCTTTTGATCATCTCATTCATGAAGATTTATTTTTTGGGTTAGCTGTTTTTATTTATATTCAGGACCACCGAAAGCTTTAATGACGCCCCAGGAAAATTATCTTGTAGGCGCCCCTAAGAATCCGAGATTTTAAAAAGAATTTAAATTAAAAGTTTACTCTATCATGCATATTAGGGTGTCCGAAAAAAAAAAGACTATACCCTCAAGTTTTTGGGATTTGGTCTGTAGAAAAAGAAAATACCCTATGTTATGGTTCATTTAGTCGACAATTGCAAGATATATATTTTGAAAATCTGGATACAACAATTTATAAATTTTTATGTTTATAAATTTTTGTAATAGATTTACTTGTTAAGTAATTTTAACTAGTACAGATGTGTTCACAATATCAGTTTTTATTTGTTTTTAACTTGGAATATTTAAAAACGAAAATAAAGCAAGGTGCAAAGAGAAAATACAACTGCTCTATTAGTCCTAGAATAACTGTTTACCTTCTTAATTATCCTATAAGCAAATTGCTTACAAACCAACTACTGTCTGTGTAAACTCTGAAAAAAGCTACAGATCCAGGCCGTCAAAGTTTCACATTGCGTGTCCAAAAAAACATCTTGGATTTGGATTTGTGTGTTTTAAAGGAGTTTGTTAATCATTTTGGGATCAACTGTGTTCTTGCCGAAGTTATTTCTGTTTGGATCAAAGCAGGTTTTGGAGATTATATTCAGAAAGGAGATCAAGTAAGGAGTAACCTTTAAAATAATGAATATTTTTTCATTTGGTACTCGTTTTTTGTTAGCTTAACTGTAATTGTTATCAATAAAATAATTTTTTATTATTTACTTAGGGACAAATTAAAGAAGTTCATTAAAAAGTACGCTAAAATGCTAAAAATAAAATCACTTGATTTTAAAGATAAAACAAAACATAACATTTTAGTAGAAGAATTTAAATTTGAGTTAAATATTCTTTTTAAATATTTCAAAAATGGATTTTGAGAAGAAAATAAGAGCATCAAATAATGATCTGGAAGTAGTTGAAAATGATCTAGAATTCTTTAAAGACCAAATGAATGAAAGGAAAATGTTCATTGAGGAAAAATATGATACAGCTTACAGAGCTAGAACTGAAAAGAGGAAACTCAGAAATCTATCTATAGAAAAACAAAAACAAATAGAACCAAAAACAAAAGAGATTTATAGAGTTCAAGGAAGCCAGGATAGTAGTATTTCAATATGTAGTAAAAATTTAGATGGATTTGAAACAGCCGATTGCAAATTTGACTCTTCAACAGATGATGAATTTGACGAAAAACTTATAAAGAAAAAAAAAGGTAATTGTGAACTATTACGTCATTAAAAATAATTTTTATTTATAATCAAGGATTTATTTTATTTCCAGAACAACTTTATTATTGATAGAGGCATAATAACTTAACAACTAAATTAAATAAAAAAATTAATTAAACACGTTAGATTAATGAAAATGACTAAAATAATCATAGAGCTTACTCCTGATGAGTTTATTGAAGCAACATCAATTGTGGCAGCAAGATATAGTACTGGAATACGACTTCAGGCCGCAATTATGTCTTCCATTCTTTACAAATCTATTGTTAATTTAAAAAAAAAAACATCTCTAGGTCTTCTGTTCACAGAAAACAGTTTCAGATGATTCAGTCAACAGGGGGCCTTCTGAGAAAGCAAATAATTGATTTACTAAAAGGTAAAAGACTAGTTCTACATTTTGACACTAAACTAGTTAAAGAAATTTCAGAAGACCTTCAAATATCTGTTATTTATGACAGATTGGCTGTGAGCGTTAGTTCTTCAGTTGCTCCAGATTGCAACAATATATTGCTTGGGATTATCCAATTAGAAAATGTGTTAATCAACTATTTGCTTGCTCCAGCAATACAACCAGTAGTAACACGGGGAAATATGCTGGAGCAATTCAATTACTGAGAATAAAACTTAACCTCCCTTTAATATGGTTGTTATACAGGCATCACATATATGAGCTGCATATGTCTCACTTCATGGAAGTACTCACAGGAAAGACAAAAGGTCCCTATAGAGCATTATATTCGAAGTTAAAAAAAAAGGTAAACGAAGTTGTAGAGAAGTGAACACTCTAAATAGTAGCGTAAAAATGAGTTGGGAGTCTAGAAGTTGGTTCGGTGTTGTGCACTCTTGCAAAAGATGCTCTTACTTTCTGTTCAAAAGTTCTGCTCAAAAATACTTTTGCAAGAGGTGATTATAGAAATCTTTGTCAGCTTGTTGCTTTTTATCTTGATGGAAATGTAACTAATTTTAAGTTCTATCAACCTGACGCTTGTCATGAGGCTTATTTTTTTGCAGATGTACTTTACCTCCTTACATAGGAAATGCCAAAAAATGTTAAAATAATGACAGAAAAGGAGAAAAATGAGGTACAGAAGGAAGTTTTTTTACCGCCATTCTTTATGCACCATGTTTTTTAAAAAGCTCTCAGTCTACCAAAGCACCCAAGAATGACCTTGACGATTTCAGGGCAAGTCTTAAATTTCAAGAGCAATACGATGACCAATTAGGACAGTCATTAACAAAGAGTACAAAACGACATTCTTGGTACTTATCTCCTCAGCTTGTTGTACTAGCAATTGGAGATCGTGACGTTGAAGACAATGAAAAAATAAAAATGATTAATAACCTACATATATTTCCTATGCCTACATTCCATATTGGGTATCCTCAAATTATTCCAAATCCAATAATCAAATTCTTGATTCCGAAGCAACATTATCTCTTCTGGTTGGTCCAGAGTCTTGGTATCTTTTTAAAATAATTGGAATTTTAAAAAGCGAAGTTAAACAATCGGTTTACGGTGGAGTAAAATCTTGGGATAATACTGAAAGATTTCGTAAGTTCTGTTTATTTGTAAAATATCCCTCTTCTAATAACGATTGTGCAGAAAGAAGCATCAAGCTTATACAAGACTTTGTGAAGGCATCTACAAATGATGATCAAAGGCAAAATATAATGCTTGTTGCAAAAGATCAGAGAAAAAAATTACAAGCAAAAATGCAAAAAGATCAACTCACAAAGGCATATCCTTTATAACTGTTTTCCAATGCGTTTAATTTAATAAAAAAAAGGTTTTTAACATTGTGATTCCTTTTTTCTCGCTGTAACGGTTGTATATTTCATTATTTAATTCTGCGAAATAAGTTTGTAAGTTATATTTATTGAAGGAATTTATCTCAGTAATATGCGCGTAAAACCGTAAAAAAATATAAATCTCTCTGAATTTATAATTACACATCTAGCAAAGTTGCTAACTTTGGATCAAAATTTTTTATATATTCTATCTTTATAGACCAAATCACATAGTTTGGAGGGTATAGTCTCTTGATTTTTAAATTTTCGTCACTTTTTGGGACAATGCATATGCATGATTTCATACGCTTTTGAAATGATTTATTTTTAAATGATACATACAGTATCTATATTAGAATATAGGTTGTAGACCCTTTAGATGTATTTGTAGACCCTTTAAATGTATTTGACTAAAGGAGTAAAAAGGGAAAATTCCTTCAAACAATTAATATGCATAATTCACTCCATAAAGTTGACTTTTTTGACATCATTAGCGTACACTTGCGCTAATTCACGAAATTTTATCTCTAAAGTATCTGGTTACTAATTTTTTAATCAGATGATTGAAAATCTTGAAGAAATAGTTTTTACAATGTCAAATCTTGATAAAGTTTTTGAAATAAAATGATCAAGGGTGTTGAAGATAATTACCTCAAATTGTTGTTCCGGGCTTTCATTGCAGAACGCTGTACTTGCAGATTTAATGCAAAATCGTTTTGCTCTCTTTTTTAGTTTAGTCAGAAGTTTTGTTTCAAAGCCAAGAAGACCTGCAACAGCTCCTGCTTCAGCCAAAACATTATTCCATGATAAGAAGACGCAACTAAGATCACTAATTAGTTGTTGAATGAGAACAACTTTGTCATTAATAGTTAATGAGTTGAATGAAACAAACGACTTAGTTTGTCAACAACTTGATGAGTTTTGTACGATAAGGCTAGAAGTACAGCACTTTCAAACGATACAAGATCAAGATTCTCTATAGTGCGGTTGAGGGCGACAATAGTTTCTCGTAGTTGTTGAAAGCTTGTGAAGAGAAATTCCTGTCAATTTTTGAAAAAATTTTCACCTAGCCGGAATACAGCTAAAGAATACGTAAAGAGTTCAGATGTTACAAAAAAAGTCTCAGGCCAAGATTAATTTGCATGTACTCCTGCATTTTTCTCCATGTTTTTAACTCAAAGAAAATGTTCATTTAATTCCCAGCTTTTTTAGTTGAAATTAAAATGTCCAAAGCAAAGAATAAAAGTGATTTGTTCTGTGTGTGACACATTTGACGTCTCATCGGTAATGAACGTAAATTATCCTACTTTACTAACTTCTTTTAAAAGAACACACTGCACCAATGATGCCTACTTATATATGAACTCATTCTGTGATTTCCATGAGAGGTAATGGACCTGCATCAGAAGTTCCTTTTTTTGGCGATAAGCTACGTTTTCTAGATGGTTTTTTAACATTTTGTTGTGATTTGGAATTATTTACAAAGCTCCAAGAAAATTGCCGCTCACTTGTACTCTTAAAGCAGGAGTTTGACCTGTTATATAATAATAATACAAGAAAGGTAAAAAAAAACGCTAGTTAATTCAATAGAAAAAATTGCCGAATAAAAAATATAGTTAACCTCCAACGCCATTTTTTTTTGATGAGAGAAACAATGTTGATCTAAAATGCAGAACAAAATTTTGCGCTACCGTGCTACTTCAGACCCTAAAGCTTGTTTGATTGCCCAAACAATCTCACTATTATCCGTTACAGTTATGAACAAAGTCTTCCAGGTGCTGTAATAGCTTTAGTGGACTTTGCTGTTAAAATGTGCTTTAATTTGATCACAAATTTTCCACCAGTTGCTTTTGATTTCACCATTTCAGCGGAGAAGACATCAATCTATGACCAAAAAATAGGTTAATCTATGACCTACAAATAGGCTAATCTATGACCAACAAATATAACAGCTGCAATAAACGCTACTACATGGTATACACTTCCCCCGCATAAACTAGATCATCTCTCCAAAATTAATTTCTCGGATTTAATTGACGGTAAGCTTTCAGTTGAAGAGTGAAAACTCAAAAAAAAATTTGAAACTTTTTTAAGGTTAGTCGATCATGAGATCCAAAAAACGGAAGCCGACGAAATTGACGACCGCCGTAAAGCACTCCAAGACATCGAAAGATGTCTTGGAGTGCTTTACGGCTATGTACGGCTATCTCTTTCTTTGAGAAGAACTTAAAAATAGAGCGCAACGTAAACACAGAAGTCAACTTTTTGTGCTTCAGTAATTTTCACTTTCACAAGTAAAAGAAGAAATTCAATGATAATTTTCTTTTTATAGCTATTTGAGTTATTATACCTAAATATTACATTCGAACTATCTAAAAGTATATGAATAAACCTTTTTGAAGACACGGCGGTGTATAAATTCAGATTGATTATTTATAGATACCTGATTTATCAACAATAGATTTATGGTTGTTAAATAAACTTTCCTTTGAAGGGAGCTCATTACTGTTTCCTTTATTATAATTGACAACCCTAATTTTAGAATTACGATCATCCTCTCCGAGAATTAATATATTAAAAAGGGGTTTATCAAACCTTTATCTGAAAAATAGTCACAGCTTTCCACATAATCTACTTTAATAGTTCTACTTTAATAACACTGCACAACAAATTTTTATAAAAGTCTTGCTTCCTGAAAAATTTTAGGTGATTGTGACAGGTACCTATAGGTATGCACAAATATAGTTTTTGTTTTACTGCATCACGTAGGAACTCTAAGAAATAGACATTTATATGTTTACCTATTTAATCACGTTTATGTTCCGCATGAGCCATTAGTTCAACAGAATTAAAAGTGTTTTGCTCCTGATTTTCTTTTGTATTCATCTTTTGGTGCATCACGTTGCAGTGTCCAACAGTGGTCAGCAAGCATTGACGGATTCCAGTTGCCCTGGTATCGTTTCTCCATTGTAGCAATGGTGAAACCACTCACCGTGTTCGTCACTGACAGTACCGAGAATCACGGGGAAGAAGTCCAAGTGCGAGTGAAGGAAATGAACCTTGGCTGACATGTTGCACTTCATTTTTTGGTATGCGCGGAAAAGTTTTTCTACAACTTTAACGTAGTTTGGCGCTCTGTAATTGCCCAGGAAATTGTCAACAACGTCTTTAAAGACTTTCCAGGCATTTTTTTCCTAGCCAACTAACAGCTCTTCAAACCTCTTGTCACTCATAACATGTCTGATCTGGGGACCAACAAAAATGCCTTCTTTGATCTTAACATGACTTATTTTCGGAAACATCTGTCTTAAATAGCCTTAATAATAAATAACCTTCACCTTCCTTGTTCAGTGCTTTCACAAAATTCTTCATGAGTCCAAGTTTTATGTGTAGAGGAGGCAAAAATATCTTTGCTGGCTCTACAAGTGGTTCGTGTGCAATATTTTTCTGTCCTAGAACTAACTTTTTGCGGAGTGGCCAGCTCTGTCGACAATAATGTGACTCTTTGGCACGTCTATCCCATTCGCAGATGAAACAACAGTACTTGGTACAACCAAGCTGCAGTCCCAGTAACAGAGCAACGACTTTCAGATCTCCACAGATATTCCAGTTGTAACTGCTATACTTGATGTGTTTGAGCAACGGTTCCATATTCTCATATGTTTCTTTCATGCGTACTGCGTAGCCAACAGGTACTGACGGATAAACGTTGCCATTGTGTAGCAGAACAGCTTTCAGGCTTAGCATTGACAAATCAATGAAGAGACGCCGCTCTTCTGGATTGTGATCACAACCCAAGGCCAAAAACAATCCTTCAATGTTACAACAGAAACAGAGACTGTCGACTTGAGCAAAAAATTTGGTGGTATCATGGTGCCGGCTTCTGAACATAGAAATTTTCGTACCTGGTGACAGCAAACACCATCCCTGCAGCCTGGAACCCAGCAACTCGGCCTTTGCTTTTGACAGACCCAAATCTCTAACCAAATCGTTCAATTCTGACTGTGTTATTAGATGTGGATCAGCTGATGAGCAAGGTTCAAAATCTGTGTCAATGTCACTGTCAGTAACCTGCACTGGAGTTTCTCCATCTGGTTCATCTAAGGTCTAATCCTCTGGTGGTTTCGGAATTGGGAGACTGTCGTCATGTGGCACAGGTCTCATTGCTGAAGGCAAATTAGAATATTCAATTGACTTCTTGTTTTTGGAAGAGAAACCAGATGTATTACTCAAACAAAAATAACAGTCCGTCGCATGGTCTTTTTGTTCTCGCCAGATCATTGGAACAGCAAACGGCATACTCTTACGAGTGCCTCTGAGCCAGACTCTTAGATTGACACCGCATGTTGTGCAGCAAATGTGAAGCGCCCATTCCTTGTCTTGGTCACCAATTTTGCAGCCAAAATACAGATGATATGCTTTCTTCACAAGAGCAGTTATAGAACGTCTCTGAGACGCAAGTGTATATTGCATATACAGATATTGCGGAATGTATTGTGGCTGTTACAACATTGACGAGACATATCGCCAGACAGCAAAGCGGCTATAGCATTAAAGTTACTTACTGCTATATTGATACAGACACTGTACTTTACTATAACGATGCACGCACACACACACACTAGCTGCACAAACTGTTGCTGATGAGTCACTAACTGGAGTGAGATGTTTGGATATAAATCTAAGCAAAACTTAGATAAAATTAAAGATTTCTCTTAAACGGTACGTGATACGTAAATTTTGATGTGATATTTGTGATCAGCACCCAAAGATCTTTAAGAAACACTTAACAGTGTTCAAGAAGCAAAAAATGTGTTGTGCGGTGTAATCGATTAATGTGAAAACGTTGTTGTCATTTTATTACATACAAAAAATATTGTTTTCTAGCATTTAAAAATGACAATAAAGTTTTATGTAAAAATTACGGAACATAAAAAACTTTGAAGACCAATGGTTGGTTCTAACACTTTGTTTTTCATCGCATTATCTAGTGCATTCAAGGAGTTTATCTTTTTACATAGCTCTAAAATTGAGTAATAATCAAGGACGTTTTAGTAGTTTTAAGAGTATAATCAAGAACGCTTTAATAGTTTTAATCTATCAAAACATCCTTGGTATAATAAATGAAAAAAAACAGCGGCTATCAAAAAAGAAAATAAGCAACATTAATTTTAGAACAAGTTAGTAGATGTGTTTCCATTGTGGAATTAACTAATGAAACAATCATCGACCTTTTAAAACACTTAATGATTTAAAAAAAAATAAAAACAGTTAAAACAATAGTAATGAACAAAACACCGAAACATCTGCTAGTTGCTCTTTAATGTTTAATCACGCCAACATTAAAATAGAATGGGATCCTCCTAAATGGCAACGGAGTGATAAATCTACTATTACATATTTATGTAAAAAGAATTGCATTAGTCAAAAAATTCCTACAGGTTTCTCCTCAACAAAAAGGTTTATGCGGCAAAGTTGTTAGATATTTAAATATTAATGTTTTTTGAAGAAGCTTACAAAATAGTGAGTTCATTTGGCGAAATTATCTAGTATATCTCAGTACAAAAATACATTACAGCATTGACACTTAGAAGCAGTTCTGAAGCAACAATTTTTAGGTGACTCTAAGTTAAATGTGAATAAACTATTAAATTTGGAAACTCTAAAGGAAAAAAAATATTGATTTCAAGTGCTCAAACGGATTGTTTGCATTATAAGAAAACAGAACAATGCCTTTAAGAGGAATAACCCAAGTAATTGGAAACGTCGATAATGGTAATTTTTTAAGTGACATGTGAATTAGTTGCAAAATTTGACCCGTTTTTAGCTACGCATATTTAAAAATACGGAAATACAGAAAGCGGTAGGACATCTTATTTATCGCCAATCGTATTTGAAGAATTTAAATTAATATAGTTATTAACGAACTAATTAAAATCTTTCTGACACAAGGTGGTTTTATCGGTATAATGGTTGTGAAGCATTGAATAAAAATGGGTGGGAGTATTTAAAGCTTTAAAACAAATACCAGAAGATGAAACTGTATACTGTATACAAATATCTTCTTAATGTAGAAGCCAAGAATAAAATATTGCCAATCAAATGAGTCGTCTGGAATGTGCTTTATGATGGCATTTCGGAAATCTATTTCGGAATTAAAACTTCTAGTTTAAATTTGCATTCAGTAGAAATTGATCTTTCAGTTGTTGTTGAGCAATACGATTGATCATTAATTGATTGAACTCGTAAATTCATAGTCAAATTTATATGAAAAATATGAATTTAAAATCAAAGAAACATCGTTCGGCAAAGAATTTAAAAGAAAACGAGGAAAGTTAAGAAAAATGATGAAATTAATGAAGTGGAATCACATAGTAATTACATACTCACACACAGAATGTATCACACACGGAATCACATACTAATTAGAACTTAAAAACCTATACATTTAATGTTATAATTGTATGTCTTAGTAGAGAACTGAAAAAGAGGCTTGAAGCATATGAAATTATTTACAAAAATTTTGCATTTTTACGCTATTTAACAAATTAACCACCTGATAAAATTTTGGAAAATGAAGTACATTTATACCGAATGTACAACAACGATTTAGATAAATGTTTTATAGAAGAATATTCGCTTAAGTCCATATTTTAAATAAAATGAACTTTAGCCGAATTATATATTATAGTTAAGGAACATATTTGTGCACTCAATAAGCAAATTGCTCTGCTGAACGTAGCTTTTCGTTGCTAAAAAGATTGATATCGTATTTAGGATCTACAGCAAAAGAGCAAAGTTTAAACGCCTTATCTATATTTTCAATAGAAAGCGTCAAACTTTCAATACCATTTATACTGATATCATTGATGACTTTGATAAAAAAAATTAAGAAGACTTTTATAGTATATTCTTGCTTTTTGGTATTTTGATAAATTTACAAAAACAACAGATAATTAGTTTTAACTGTAAATATGTTTTGCTTTAACTTATACCATGAGAATGGGCAACGACCATTCATATGCCTAGGAAACAAATGCGGCACTGTTTATATATATATATATATATATATATATATATATATATATATATATATATATATATATATATATATATATATATATATATATATAAATATATATATATATATATATATGTATATATATATATATATATATATATATATATATATATATATATATATATATATATATATATATATATGTATATATTAGGGTGGCCCTTATTTTTAAACTTTTAAATTGTTTAGCTCCCAACCCCATTTCTTGTTCCAATCATGAAAGTAATGATCTATACACAATTTTAGCGTAATCGGACTACTGTAAGTCGACCCTCATCGTCCATGAAGTTTCGAAATTTTTGCCCTGAGAGTCGTTTTTTAAGGTGAAAAGTTTAAAAAATGTTTTCAAAACTGTTTGTGCTGCTCGTATAAAATGACTTTTAGATTGTCTTCTTTTTAGACAGTAAAATAACATCAAGTTTGTCTGGGAGTTCGTCACAGAAGTTAAGAAAAGATTTCATGTCTGTCTTGTTGGCTACATTTCAAATCAAATCGTCAGAGCCAAATTTCCTTCGAACAGGCAAGTTTTACGCGTTTTCTTCTACCATGTAAGAGTTGTAAAGCTTACAACAAAGGAAAGTTCAATACTGGTGATTCAAGTAGTTTCCATTTTTTGGCAAAAAACACGAATTCCTACTAAAAGAACTGACCACTGTGTTGAGAAGTTACTGAAACTGTATGATAAATGGAAAGGCTTACAAAAGAACTTGACGAGAGGTGCAGGCAAAGACAAAGAAAAAAGAGATATCTTTTTTCTTTGTCTTTGCCTGCACCTCTCGTGATATGTAGACAATATGGCTGATCTGTTTGACATAGCTCATTCAGAAGCTTTGGAACAGATGAAAAATGAAGAAGATAAGAATTTCTTAATCCTTCAGCGCCAAAAAGGACGACAAGGGTCTATGCTTGCTGTGGATCACAAACTAAAACACAAGGAAGAAAGGGCACTGAAGCGCACTGCAATGGAAACTGCCAGGAGAAAAAAGACTTATGAAGAAATGGAAAAATATTTTGGTACTCATGAGCTTTCTACATCAAAAATTGATTATTCAGCATCAAGCAGTGAAAACATTGATAATAGTGACGACAGTGAAAGTTTGCTGGCCATTGTTCAGCAAATATTACCAGCAGGAGCAGCAGCAAAAATTCCAACAACACTAGGCACATTGCCATTTTTCTCTCCCCGTCTTGCAGAAGTTTTTGATAAGTGCAAAATTACTGACAGAAATGGGGTTTACATATTAATGGCTGCTGCAGAAGCTTTCGGTTGTGATACTGAAAACCTGGTGATAAATCGCACTTCTTTTCAACGCCTTAGAAAAAAATTTAAAGAAGCAAGACACTCAGAAATTCAGCAAAACTTTAACCTAAATGATTGTCAAGAATTAGTGATACAATGGGGTGAAAAGTTGCTCCCAGCACTCACTTTGGTGTTGAAAAGGTAGATATACTGGCAATAATAGTAACTTTTCAAGGCAAAGGAGCAATTGTTGGGAGTACCTGAAATCCAAACATCTTCAGGTGAAGAGCAAGCTATGGCTGCTTATCGAGCGGTGGAGAAGTGGGGTTTAACCTACAAAATTTAGGCAATTTGCTGTGATACGACAGCAAGCAACACAGATCTAGTAAACGGTGCCTGTACAAACCTAGAAAAATTATTTAATCGTGACCTATTGTTCCTCCCTTGCCATCACCACATTTTTGAGTTCTTGACTTCTTCTCCGGACATGGCGCTTTTCAAAAGATTTAGAGAAGCCTGGACAAAACTCGGCAAGAACGTTTATATAACTGGTAGTAATGAAGTGCCTGATGATGTCTGCTCTACCATTCTTGGATTTGTTGAACACTACCTTTCTACACAAAAACAGCAGAGAGATGATTACCGAGAATTGTTGGAGTAAACAATGATCTTTCTTGGTGGCATTCCGAAGAACGGAATATCGTTTCGTATACCAGGAGCTGTGAGTCATGCTAGATGGATGGCAAAGGCAATTTATGCATTTAAGATATACCTGTTTCAAAATCAATTTCAGTTATCACATACGGAGAAGAATTCTTTAAGAAGAATATATATGTTCCTTGCTCGAGTGTACGTTCAAGTACACTCGATTACAAAAGTGGAATTGAAAAACTTAAGAAAATAGTGGTTGTGAATAACGTTGCGGAAAGAAGAGTCAAACTCATCCAGGATTAAAATAACATTCCCATCAAAGACGAAACTGAGAAACAATTTGTTTTACAGATCGTTGCCGGAGACCGTAAAAAGTACCCAACTACTACTAAATCCTGTCTTATGAAACAGTAATGTCAAGGTTCATTGGTTCACATTATGTTTTGATTCTATGGACGTTATTGTTGTACATAAAAATGTTTTTGCCTTATAGCTTTTTAGTGTAGTAAGTAAGAACATGGTCGATTCAGACAAGAATGTGTCGCTTTTGAACGGAATTAATCATTATGCATATTATGTTCCAACTTAAGGGCGTTTGAGGGTCGCCTTGCAGTTATCCGATTGAGCTGAAATTTTGCACAGTTCCTTATTTGGTTGATTGGAACATGATCAGGGGTTGGGAGGTACAACATTTTCAATTTCAAAAATTTTAATACAGCTAAGGGTCACCCTAATATATATATACATATATACAGTCACGGACAAAATTAAGTAACATTGTTGATAAAATCAAAACTCGAACAATAAAAACAAAATTATTTACGTCAGGATCTACATAACTGGAAAAAATTTATATTTTTTTTAAATTTGATTCTAAAGAGAAAAAAATATTTATAAATTTTTTTAACTCATTGCAAAAGTAACTATTAAATTAAATTAGCTATTGTATAATTATTCTGTCCAAAATAAGTGTGACAAAAGTAAGAAACATCTACGTTTTTATTATGAAGTATAATGTTTTGTCAATAACTATTATTAGAAATGCAAGAATATCATGTCTAATTTTTATTTTAGTTCTTTGTTACGCCACCTTTTGCTTTTACGACTGCTTCTAAACGTATTAGCATGCTTTTTACAAGCTTTGACATGACGTCAGCACTAATTGAATTCCAAGTTTTACTTAGAACTTTATGAAAATTCTTTGATATTTGTTCGTTTCGAAAGAGGTATTTTAGATTTTAAAATTGCTCATAATGTTTCAATGTGGTTAAGGTTCGGGCTTTGTGGTGGCCATTTAAGGATGTTAACTTTACATTTTTTGAGGAAATATTGTGCCACTTTGCTGGTGTGTTTGGGGTCGTTGTCCTTTTGAAAAAAGTATTTGCAATCTATTTTCAATTCTTTAGCGGATTGATATAAATTTTTTGAAAGAAAATCAACATACAATTGTTCTATCATTTTACCTTCAACGTTCACTAGCCTTCCCACACCATTTGAAGCGAAACATCCCCAAACCATAGTGAGCCACATCCTTTTTTTAAGATTTCTACCTACAAATGCATCACAACGTCTGCGCTAAACACTTTATTATTTTGCCAAATATTTCAAATTTACTCTCATTAGACCATAGCACTGAGTTCCAAAATGCCTCACCCTTATTAATATGCAGTTTTGCGAATGCTAAACATTTTTATTTTGTTTATACCACTAATGAGGGATTTACTTTTTTGAAGACGGTTTATTAAACCACTTGAATTTAGTTTTCTCTGTACAGTTTGACTGGAAACATTTAATTTAAGATTTTCAACAATCTGTCCTTAGGTTGTTGTTGAATTTGTTTTTTTCCGTGCAATTAGCATATCAGTTCTTGTATCAAATCTTATGGCGGCGACCAAGCCTTTTCTGATTTTCAACCAGTTGTTTTATATTTTATACACATTTTTCTAACACCACTTGCTGATATTTGTTATTTTTTAGCTACATTGCTAGTAGGTTAGGTCCTAATTGAGTTACTTTTGCAATGATTTAAAAGAGTTATAAGTATTTTTTTTTCTCTTTTGGATTCAAATTAAAAAAAAACAACATAAAGTTATGGCAGTTATGTAGATCCTGACGTAAATAATTTTGTTTTTATTGTTTGAGTTTCGACTTTATTTACAATGTTACTTAATTTTGTCTGTGACTGTATATATATATATATATATATATATATATATATATATATATATATATATATATATATATATATATATATATATATATATATATATATATATATATATATATATATATATATATATATATATATATATATATATATATATATTAGGGCCCTGCGAATCACTATTTTTAGTTTCGAATCGAATCACGATTCGAAGCAGCCCTTGATTCGCAAATTGAATTGAATCACGATTCCAATAAGAATTTTGAGGAAATCTAAGTTTAACTAACACATAGATATCCTAAAAATGATGGTTTGATTTGAGATTCGACTCGATATGTAAATCAACGCCTGATTTGATTCGGATTCGATTTGATACCCTAAAATAAAAGGTGATTCGCAGGACCCTATTATATATATATTAGGGATATGACTTTTTTGCAACCTACTAGGCCTGTATCGTAATTCAATGAACTTTTATGTAAAAAGAACGAATAGATGTTTCATTTTGACATATTTTGAAAAAAGGTCACCCTAAAACCAAAAAATCGAATTTTCAATAGGTACACTTTTGTACAGTAAATGAATATTAAAGGCTGAAGATGTTGTAAGAGTCATACTCCTGTTGTTATTTTATTTATTTATGCAACATGTACTGTGATATAACAAAAAACATTATGTGATATATAATTATACAAGTATTACAAAATTAACAGTATCAAAGCGTCTAGTACAACAATATACATAACTGTCTATAGGCCTACTGTGTTTAGTACATGGGTCACATGATGCTCACGTCTCATAAAGAGTCTAGCGCTTATTACTTAGAATGAATCGAAGTTGCAGTTTGTCTTTCTTTCTGCAGGAAGCATACAGGTCTTGCATCACCTTGATTGCACGTTCAGCTATCTGATTACTTCGTGGTATGTCGATGACGGATGGCTCTTTCTTCCAGTGATTTTTGAATGACTGCAATGCCTTTTTGTAAGGCTTCAATACATCAGATAAATTCTTGAAGTCATTGTCATTGTACTTTTGACTACTAAACCAATGTTCTGCCCACTCATATGAAATGAACCTGCAAACCTTCTCCAAATTCTTTCTCGCTTCAGGCATAAGAATGAACGCCAGAATGGCGAGAATGGCTCTTGAGTTCCATCTGGCATTGCTCATATTAGGAATGTTCTGAAAGTGAATCAGAGGGAAGTTTCTTTGTTCTTCATAGAACCTAAACACTCTTGTTAAATGGTACAAAAACTTCATATCGTCTCTCCACCCTGATTTATCAAGAATTTCTACAGTTCCATTCACAAACTTATCCTTCAGTTCATCATACTTATTCAACAGTTCAGACACAAATGGGTATTCAATGTTTGGAGATTTGGTATCACCCCCAAGTTCTTCGTCCATCACCAGACGGAGAATCCTGTCTAGTACGTGATGCTGACAACCGATAAATTGTGGTATTGTGACACCCTTTAATTTAAACATACGTTGCAACTTCACAACAACTCCATTTCTCTTCCCAGTATTGACGTTTGTTGTATCAGTAATGATCATCTTAATTGAATTCCACAAATTGTATTCATCAATAAGTTTGGCAATTTTTTCAGCAACAGTTTCAGCTTTGCCATCTTTTAAACGCAGTGCATCAAGTTTCACGTCAGTTCTTTCATTCTGAAGTACAACTACCTGATATTCCTTATCATCTATTCGTTTGCCGTCAAAGTGTAAGGACCACTGTTCCATTTTAAGTTGTTGTATCATTTCTTTTTTTAATTTACCTGCCTCTTTGAATATGGACTTGTAAATTGCTGATTGACTTGGAGTTGGAATATCAATACCTTGTTGTGATAATACATTGCATATTTTAGCAGCTTTCTTTGTGGAAACTCCACTTGATGTAACCATACTTACAGCAAATTTACTTTTGTAGTGCTTTCTAGTTTTTTTCTGAGTGTCCTCATCATCGTCTTTATCACCGTCGTCGTCTTCATCATCTTCACTCTTACTTTTGCAGTTTTCAGATTCAGTACCACTGTCTGTGGTAGACAGGACTTGTGATGTGGAAGGTATTGCTGTTCCAGACTGGACTTTCCTTCTCTTGGAAGGGTGAATGGTTTCTTTACTTGCCACTTGTCCTGTTGAGTACCCCACCTGTCCTTTACTTTCTTTTTGTAGGTGGTATAGACGTTTATCTTCTGAGGATAACCACTGGCCATTCACTTTCGTGATGTCAAATAATGCATTGAGAACATCATATTTTCCACGCTTGACACATTCATCATAGACCTTCAGCACCTTCATAAGCTTTGCTCTTATCACTTGATCAGACACACGTGGAAAATTCAGTTTATTGTCCCACAATTTTGTAATTTCCTTAGAAATTTGGTCTATTCGTTCTTTTCTTCCTTTAACATATGCTCCGAGAAACTGGTATCTTCCTACGATCTGCAATTGAAGTGGTATTCTGGATTTTTCATCGAGTGAATGTTCTTCTACAGCCACGCTTCCTCTTCTTCTGTGTGACTCTTGAAATCTCACCAAATTTTTAGTCCAAGTCTTCTTGTTCTTTGTTACTGTGGTATGACTTTTCTTGTGAGACATCATATAATATTGTTACGACTTTACGGATAGCTGAGCGTAAATATCCGTTTAATAAAGTCGTTTAATTAATAAAATACTTTAACTGTATAGTAATCCAATTATAGTTCGATAATCCAGTCAATGTTGATAACAGTTCGATAATCCAGTCCGTATCCTAACGATAATGCTACAACTACTTATACTTCGTACACTTACAGCGTCTTTAGTTCGCTACAGTAGTTCCTTATTAGCTCAGTTACACGCAGAGTACTTCATAGAACTATTCACATTACCAACACTGAGCTCTGACAGCAGCTCGCTTATATAATTATTTAGAGCTTTACTATTTACTAAGTTCTATAATCTTCTACAGTCTATTACAGTCGTCTATATCACCGTGGTAACACAATGACGTCATCACATAACAATTCCAAGTATTTGCCGGCACACGGCCGTTTCGTTGCCATGGTAACGTGTGGCGTTATATTTATAAATTCATAACAAAATAATGAAATAAATAGAATTAAGCTGAGAATTAAGCTTAAGATTAAAACATCGGTCAAAAATGAATGTATAAAAATGGTAAATCAAATTTTTATTTTGGGGGTGACCTTTTTTTGTTGCAGAAAGCTATTTGGGCCTTTTTTCATGATTTTAGGTAAAAGTTCATCGATTTATGATACAGGAAACATTTTATTTGAAAAAAAATTAAAAAGTCATATCCCTAATATATATATATATATATATATATATATATATATATATATATATATATATATATATATATATATATATATATATATATATATATATATATATATATATATATATATATATATATATATATATATATATATATATATTATATATATATATACATATATATATATATATATATATACTAAATTAATGTTATCAGCATATGTTTAGAAAAACTTCGCTCTCCTGAGGCTATAGTAACTGGCATAGTTTCTATAATTCTCAGAGCCGCTCATAGATTTGGAAACACATTTACACAGTTACTTTTTTTAATATTTTAATGGTTACACATTTGATGGAAGTACAGCCGAAATCAATTGTAGTTCTGAAAATAATTCTTTTCCGTCAATGTCAGAATATCATTCAAAAGTTTATTTTGTAAATCAAAGTAGTTTATTTTTAGTTCTGAAGAATTGACGGTTTGTAAAGAATGTACATTAAATAAAAAAACAAACCCCTATACATAATCGTTTATTTGATTAAACCTTTAATGACACAGCTACATTATCAATAAGAACATTGAAGAATTCTATTCGATAATGCTCTTTAGGATCTTGGATCATTGCTTTCATAATTACTTCATACATTATCTTTTTTTAAACTTTTCAATTGATTTCTAAGCATTTCACCCTCATTTCAGTAATCGTTAGGAAAAGAATTCCTACTAATTATTTCATTTAATGCGTCGTATATTTCTCCTACCTGGTAACTTAATGCTTTCACACTGTTTATGCGTGCTTCCCACCGAGTGTCTGATAGCGACTTTAGAGTGAAACCGTTTTTTTGAAGGTGATTTTTTAAAAATAAGCCATCGCTTTGTAGATGCTGAAAAAAAGGTGTACAAATTTTGAATAAAACTAAAAAAAGACACTGAACTAACTGAAGATTTTTTCAGAATCAAATAAAACTAAATTCAAATTATAACAAACACAGTGGAAAAAAAAAAGTCATAGGCTAAAAATTCTTGTTTGAACACCAGAATGGCAACCTTTGATGTTTGCTCCATTATCAAAATCTTGACTTCGACAGTTCTGCATGTATAATCATAGTTTTCTTAAGTCATTTAAAAAAACATCGTTCATAGGACCTTGTTTAAAAAAATTTTAACAATCACAGAGGTATTCAGTGCAATCACAAAGGTATTCAGGTCACAGTCCAGGGTCATTGCCTAATGGCTGTTGAATAAATTATCTTGATTATTGGGATATCAGAATTTACATTATTATCATTTTTATTGTTTTTTCCAACAAATTCACACAAATGTAGTTCATCAGTAGTTAGAATGTCACTTTCAGACGACAGTTTTTCATCTTTATCTTTATGTTTTACATTAGTAAAAGTATTTCCGAGGGAGGCACTTCCTTCATTAGTAAAAACCCGAGTCAAAAATATGTTTTGCTCACTTTTTAGGGTGATTGAAAACTTTGCTTTCTACTGGATATCAAGATTCACTTGGAGTTTCTCCATCAGTAAAATTATTACAATCAAAAGGAAATTTCAAACTACTTGTTTAGGCACCTGTCTATTTACTAAGGAACACTGTTTGTTTCGATAATTTTTTTCTTTTTAGAGCACCAGGTTCATACTTTTGAATCTCGAAACTGGCCATTCCACCCACTTTTTGAACTTTCATTAAGTATATTTACAAGTTAACTCTATTTTACCAAATTAATCCCTTATTTTCTGATTACACCGTAAAACTCCAATAAAACATCAACAAACCGCCTTTATGAATCCAGAGTAAGTTTACAACTTTGAAATATGTATGACCACACCTTGTGGCCACAGAAATGTAGGGTTGCCAGACGTCCGGCTTTTGCGGAGGAGAATACAGCGCCAAAGCTGTAAAAATAAATTTTTTTACTGTGTTCTTCTTCGCAAAAGCCGGATACCTGGTAAACCTACACAAATGGCACTAAACTTTAGTTTATAGTTGAAAACTTTGGTTTATGCTCGGAAACCATGAAATAGGTTTGTGATTGTGACTTTAAATTATTAAATGAAGAATAATTTTTTTTTAATTCTGCTGCAAAAAATGGGGCTCCTAAAAATTTGGAAATTAAATAAAATGCTTTGCAATAATTAGAGCCTCGTAACAAAAAGGCCTAAAAGAAACAAGTAAATAAAATGTATTTTTTACTATTCTCAACTAAATTTATATTCAGTGATAAATTTTAAATTTCATACAATGATCTTTTATCCTTTAAAACTTATGACCTTATAAAATTTGTAACCCACTCCAATTGAGGAGGGGGGGGGGTCAAATTTTTGTATGTTCAAACTATAAAATCAAACTATTGCCCATTCATTTGGGAATGAGAAGATTCTTTTGTTTGAGAGATTTTATTGTTTGACCCATTTGGAAAGCACCCTCATTCGTTATAATTATAAACATACAAAACTTTAGATTTGATTCATGCCTGAAAGTTATGTAATGCCTAAACTTTCAAATATCAAAAATACATGCCTACGAAGTTGTTTTTACACAAGGTATTTTTCCGTAGGACAGGTATTCAATATTAAAGTTAGTACATAGCAATGTTAAAGTACAAAACGTTGATCAAACTACAAAAGCTTTTTATTTTTGCTAACAATTTTTGTTTTAAATTTTAAATCTTTAGTTCTTAACTCAAATGCTGCAGCTGTCGTCAATAATATGGCGTCAATAATATTTTTTATTCTTACTTGGTTTTATCAAACTTTTATTTTAAGCTTATACCAAAGAATCGTTTCCAAAAAGCATTCATTTTGTTACGAAGAACGGAACTAATGAAACAAAAATTGAGACGTTGAAAAGATTTAATAACCACCAGAATAAACTACATAACAAAGACGCATCTAAAGGTTAGTGTACTATTATTACAAACAAAAAAATTAGTTTTATATTTTGTATTGAACTAATTCTTTATTTCTTTTAAGAAAAAGAAATGAATAACTTGCCAACAAAATGCGAGGATTCTTCACTTTATTGCAGTGCTGCAATGATTACTAAATTGAAAAAACTCCGCTCCTATTTAAACGATACAAATAGCGATTACAACAGGGAACTCAATCCTGATTCTACAGATACTGCAGGTAAGTTGGAATTAAGAACTACGATGCAATATGACAAAAGGCCTAAAGATAGATCCACTTCAACAAAAGCTTACACCCGCCATTTTATAAAAACTAAGGGCGAGCTTCAACAATCCGGCTTAACCAAAAAAGGCGTCCTGATGGCGTCGACTAGAAATACAATCAATGATGTGGCAATAGTAACTACGGGAGGAAACGGACATAACAAAACTTGCGTTTTTCCTTTTGTAATGTACGGTAAGACAGTTTTCAAATGCATTAAAACGCCAGAAAAACTCGATAGAAAATGGTGTTCTGTTACAAGCAACTATGATCGCGATCTGCAATGGGGTTATTGCGTTTTTGATAACATCATAAATTTGAAGTCAAACAGCCCATACGAACAACCGCTTTTAGAAAAAGCTAAACAAATTTTGGATGAGAAAAAATTTGACAATACTTTGCTGGTAAGCACTACGCAGAATTCTCACAAATATGAAACAAATAACAAAACTAAAAAACTTTTTGTCACACCTCTAATGAAAAAGCAGACTGAAGAACTTGCTGATAAGTTAGTATCTGTAATATTTGAAAAAATAAATGAGAATCCGCCACATAAAGCTTATCGTGAAAACAAAGCATTGGATTTTGAGGCACAAAACACAAAAGTAAATGGAAAAATTTTGCCAAAAGTTATAAAAAGTACGAGTAAAGTAAGTGAAAACAAAGCGAAAGAAATTTTCATTCCTAGGAAAAAAGAAAAAAAAATTGAAAAAACAAAAAAATACGAACAACAAATAAAAAACGAGGAAAATAAAAAGTTAAAAATACAAACTGCTAAATTTACGAATTCCGAAAAGCAGCCTTTAACTTTAAAATATAAAAACGTGGCTAAACATCCATTAAATAACACGTTAAGCAATAAAAAAGAAGTCTTCAGCCCAACTGTAAAACTCTCTAAATTTATGAAAACAAACAGTAAAGATGTTTTTGATCGCACAAAAAATAAAATTACAATAAGAAAAAATCAACCGCAATCAAATGCAATCCATATAAAAGAACAAACGCTTCATTCTATTGAGAAAACGCCAAACCAAACTTCAAAGGACAAAACTTCAGGAGAATTCAACAAACTTGTAAACCACATTCTCAATAGAATAAAAGATGTTTCTAAAAGCGATGAAAGTACGGATGTTTTTGGACAAGCCCATGACTTATATGACCTGATTAACCAACCAACTTACAATCAATCCGTTCAATTAACTCATAACAATAAGGATTTAACAAACAAAGACATGAAAACATTAGAACAAATAGAAAATGACATTTTAAATGGAGTTAAAAATAAAAACTCATCAATAAATCAGAACATAGAACCTGAATTCTTAAAATGGAATTCAAAACAAATTATTCACGATGATAATATTAAGGATGATAGAGAAACTCGTTTTAGTAAAATTGATTTGGAAGACTACGGAGTACTTAATCTAATCGAAGAAAAAGGCAACGATAATTCTAATTTTTCTTCTAATGTTTCCTCCAACAAAAAAGAAAATAATGTTCTTGTAAATGAAAAAAATGTTTCAGAGCAAAGCAAAAATGATAGCAAAGATATACGAGAGAGTTCAGTTTTTGCAAATCACATTGAAGAAGCGAAGCACAACTCGCACGGACAAATGCTAATTGGGGATACTGAACAAGAAACGTCAACTAAGGAAGGTAATTTCTAAAATCGCAAATAAATTATGACTAAAAGATCTCTAAAATCATTATTCTCCCCAAAATTCTGTACTTTAGGGAAATAAAAAAATTCATGAGGTAACCCGCTAATTATAATAAATTTTTCATTTAGTTTTTAAAAATTAATGACTCAATACAATACATGCAGTAATTGATATTCAGTAATATATGTATGGCATATAAGTGAATGTGTAACTGAGATGTTTAAGAGAACGTATGTGCTAGAAAAAGAAAAAAATTCAAAACCGAGCTGTATAAAGAACCAAACCATCACATCAAATTACACTAATTCAAGTCCCAACAAAACCGAATTAAGATTAACTGAAAAATCAAACAAAACTAGAAACTGTTTAAAATCCAATCCAAAATATACTTATTAACGACATTTCTTACCATTTGCAATTAGTTTAGAATTTTCGGCATAAAAATCAGTAGTTATGGGGGTTTGTTTACACAGGGTGTATGGTGCTTTCACAGTTGGGTTTTAAATAATAATGATAAAAAAAAAAAATCTTTTATTCTCACATAGCTTCCAAAAACGAATACTGTAAATGTAACGCAAGATTACATTTAACGACCTACGATTACATTTAACGCATGCGATGAGCAAATTATTATTTTAATGTTAGTTTTATCCCCTCTGAAAGTTTTAGTTGAATTAGATTAATCTATTCGTGGTATTTCGAGCAACGTGATTAATTTTCCTTTTCATTTTAGATGTCAGTAAAAAACTGCTATTTGAAGACAGCCTGGTTACATTTACCCAACAAAATCATACGAGTATGAATCTAACGAGCGAACCTGCAAAACAACTGCAATCAAAAAAAAAAGAAAGAAAGTGGATTTCAACACTCGAAGTGATGACAAAGGATGGTGAAATCAAGAAAATAAAAGACATAGATTTAAAGATCAAGAATCAACCTGATAAAGAAGATCCCAGCAATCTAAATTATTTAAATCCGAATGATAAAGATTTTGAGTACTACGACTCTACAGAAATACCTTTACAAAATACAATAAATGATTTAAAGAGTGTGGCTGATGATGATGAATTATCAAAAAATGGAAACTACTTAATTAAAGTAATACATGAACACGAACCTGACGAAAAACCTTCAAAATATATCGGAGACGAAAAAGAAAAATCAAGCGTCAGTCTGCTTCATAACAATAGTAAAAAATTAACAACTAATGTTAGCGTAGAAGGATTCAATAACGAAGTAAATAAATTTGTTGAAAGAATCGATCCAACAGCTAGTTTTTACAAGACTCAGAAAACCGCTGAAGTTAAGCAAGAAAACTTATTTATTAACAAGTACAAAGAAAAAAACTTCACAATTGAATCTGAAAAGCTATTTACAAAGCCTGATTTAATTGATCATTTAAATATTTATAATAAAGACTCAATGAAACAATTAAGTTTCATTAAGGATACAAAAATGATTACAAGTATCAAAAAGATCCCAAATAATAATTCAACATATACCACTGACTCTCTGGAGCTTATGTCTGAAGGAAAGGTAGAAGCATTTGGAGGAAATTCGAAAGGAAACTGTGTTTTTCCATTTGTCTATGAGGGTGAAAGCTACTGGCACTGTATAAAAAAATCCCGCTCATTGCCGTGGTGTTCAACTACAAGCAACTATGACGCCATGCCTTTGTGGAGGTTCTGTTGCTTTAAAGAAGACTGTAAAATAAAGGATAATATAAAAAAACAAGCAATTGAAAACAATTCAAAAAAACTTAACATAAAAGTAAATAACGGAAGAACCCAGAACTCAAATAAAATAAAAAAATCAGTTTTTAAAGGTTAAATATAAATAACAAAACTTTATTTAAAAAATCAGAATGTCAAGGAAGAAGACATTAAAAAACGTCTTTCGGTTATTATATTTACAAAGCTTAAAATGTATTGAAATCATTTTAAAACAATAATTTTTTATAACTAATTCTCAAACTGTTCAAAAATGGTGAAACTAATCCAAAAATCATGAAACTAATCCATTCCGTATTGAACAATAAACATATAAGTGTGCTTACAAAGCCTCTGATTTTTGTTGAATCTTCGCGAGTGCTTGTGATCGCCGATCTGTATTTTGAAAAAGTGCTCTGACTAATGTCCGCACCTCCCCATCGTTCATGCATTTTGCTAACTCGCCCTAATTATTAAACAAACATTGATATAAAACAAACATTATTATATATATTTTTTTATCAATTGATATTGAAAACTGACCTCCCCGTTATCCCACATTGCAACAATAGTTTGCAGGCTAGCTTCCAGCATCTGAATAAGCATGTTAAATTTATCCCAACATCGAACGTGTTCTTTAATACCCTAAAAAAAATTAATTTAATTAGATTACTCAAAAACAAAACAAATAAACAAAAAGCTGAATAAAAACTTACAACAAATTCGTCAGAGCATTGCTGGGTAATAACACTTGATCTTTCCAGTAGAGAACCTAGTAACGAGTGCAACTGTCCAGCTTCTTCTGCCGAAATATCCTATAATTTAAAAACAAGTTACATAAACCTACCTAATGAAATATTCCTACTTAACTCCCCCTCCTCCCCCGGTAAACTGCCGCTATATAAGCATCTAATTACATTCGATTAATATACAACTTTGGTTATCCCTACACTTTATCCTCGTCGCCCAAATCATAAATATGGATTTAACGAGTGTAAATTTTTGCGGCTAAAAATTATTTAGGAGCAATATTTACAGAAAAACGTTTTTGAAGTGAATTATACAAAGAGAATTTTCCAGATGTGAGTTTCATTAGACCAAAGTAAAATAAGGTGTTTTTTAGAAATACTTGAATAAACCAAACAAATAGTAATTTTAAATTTATTACAAAGATAAATAATTATTTTATTATTCAGAAACTAATTAATATATTATTAAAAAAAATTAATTGTATAAATACCTCAAGCTTCAAAACAGAAGATATAATATTTTCAAGAACAGAATCGAACAAAATTGCTAGAGTCTTTTTGAAAAAGGTAATGGGAAGGACACCGTACCATACTTTCGAAAGTCTTGTGAGCACATGCAGCACCTATAAATTTTAAAACTCAACTGAAAATTTCTAGCACCACATCTGCTCATACCATTATTTTTTTGTATAAACAGTGCTGGGGCTAATGGTTGGTAAAAAAAAGTATACCATTTGGGCAATTCCACATCAAATCACCCAGTCCATTGAACCATGAGTCTTCCTTTTGTGTTATATTTTGACACATTATTCCTAATTATAAAAAAATATTGCATGCAAAATTTCAGCTAAAAAAGTTTAGCGGTTGACAAGATACTGCAATTTTAATACTGACCTGGTTTCCCAAAATGACCCGGTTTTCATAACACTCTGAAAAAACATCTTCCTTAAAATAATAAGAAATAAAAATGGCAAAAACATGAAAATGAACATATATAATGTTTATTTGATGCTGAATTCAATAAATGTACTTAAAATGCTCAAATATAAAAAGAACATGCATTAAAATTAATAAAACAACTAGTTTCTATAAACCAACTTTGGGGCCCAATATCTCGAAACACTCCCATCAAAAATTTTTTTTTTGCTGTTAATATTTTCAGCTGTTTATAGTCTTACTAGGCACAAAAAATCTAACTGGAAAAACAACTAAAACATACGGAACTTTAATTTCAAAGATGTATTACTTTTTCAAGAAATTCCCAAAAAATATTTGTAAATAAAATAAAGTTAATCGTGCTTTAAAAAGTTACTTAAATATACAAGATTTTTAAAGGTATCAAAGATGAAAGTTATTTTGACTGTGTTTGTAATAGTTTACAATATTGCTCCCATTTTACTTGTACTTCCTCTATTTCAGCATTTTCAAACACATAGTTTCTACCAGAACTAGAGCAAACTTGTGGAACAGATAGTTTTTTCAATATGTTGGTGTTTGGAATAAAACAGTAGTCGTCTCTTTCAGGCCAGTTAAAACAGATTGATGGATCATTTGGATGAAGAAACTTAACTTTAGCATCAACTTCTTCTAAGTTGGTTTTAGTTACAATGCCGATCCACCACTTATCATCACAGACTACAGCGACATAACAACCTAAAGTGACAGTATCAAGTTGAGATATGTCTTGTTTCTTTTTAAGATTGTGGATTATTGTATAATTAGTGTCTGTACTACACCTCTTTGCCCCAACCTTGTTATCTCCAAGATGTATAAATTGATGAAAGCTACGAGTACCAGGTAGAGTTGTTAAACCAGTGTACCTTTCTTTTTGCTCTTCACGTTGCAATTGTAAGTCCAATCCCTTTATGTAAATGAAGTTAACAACTTTGATTTTATCAATACAAAATTCATACTTAGCTTCTGATGTGAGAACTTGGTTTCTGTACGGTCGTTATAAACTTTCTTGTGCTGTTAATCTTTTTACAGTACCACCAATCCTATCGCATGGTGACTTTCCGTGGGACGTGGCAAAAAAGTTCCATTCAATTTTAAGGCAAAATTCGCTCTCTAGTTGGCATAGATTGTAAAAGCTTTTACAATTTTTGTACTGTCCTGCGCAACCATCAGTGAATAAATGTAATTTGGACAGATTGGAAAATTCTATTTTTAATATTGGTATGATTAGTTGGAATATTTTGTACACATAAGTTACATCATGTATAATGTCATCTGATATAAAACAGTAAGAAATATGTTTCAGTTCACCTTTATCATCTTTATAGTATATGACTAATGGATGTAAAGAACATTGTTGGGTGTTCCAATGATAGCTCTGTATTTCATCTTGGACAACAAAAGCATAGTTTTCAGCAAAGTCGCCAATAATGATAATGTTTGATTGATCCATATATTGTTTCAGTTGGTTAAGGTACTGTGATTGAGAGTGAGCAATAAAATAATGAGCTTGTAGCTTTTCAAAACAAGGTGCTAATAGTTCAACAAACGTTGGAACATCAGCTGTTAAACTTAATAGTGTTGCACGGTCAGTAGTTTGCCATTGCTTGTAGTGTATCTCAAAATCATCTTCGTATTCTCCAAAAATCTCATACAAATATTTGGTGAGGGGTTCTTTACCAGGACAATCATCACACTGTGCAAGCATGCATTCTTTGTTTTCTACTGAGCAAACAGTTTTTGAAAGTAAGTCCTTATACTTTAGTCCAATATTTAAAGCATCTACTATTAAAATGGCATTTTGGTGATAAGAACAAACACAAACAGAATGTGTACCACTTGCACCTGGCAAAATGCACCAGTTTGGTCTAAGTGAAGCAAATTTTGAGTAACTTATTTGTATTTCTGGATTGTTTTCTTTGTATAATAAATATAGTTCCTTTAAATTACACAAAAGCAGTTTTTTTTGTTTATGGACGTTCTTTTGAATGCTAACATAATCTTTTTTTCCAGGCATAGTTCTACATAAATCACTTGAATCATAAAAAAGTTTAACAGAATCTTCTATTTCTTTTTGTAAGACTTTCCCTTTATACAAAGGTGAGATAGCCAACAATCCTTTTTTATTAAAAAGTTGTCTAGCCTTTTTTGCTTGGTATTCTGTAACTGCAAAGTTATTTTGTACTTCTAATATTGACCAACTTGGGGGTGCCAGTGTTAGAAGTTGAACAATAGTCCTTTTGTCAGAACAGAATTTTTTCTTTTATCAAGCTCATAATTTCATCAAAGTTTTCAGCCTTCTTTTTAATGTCATTTGGTTCATAACACAGTTTTGAGGGAACATTGAATTGACTTTCAGTTTTTCTAGTAAGGTTACTTACCATTTCGTTGATGCGCGCAACTTTTCGCTTTCCTTCTGAGAGTATATGTTTTGATGACTTTGAATGAGATTTTAGAGGAGATATATTAAAATTTTCAAGTTCGTCATTGATCTCCTGTCTTTTTGATTTGAATGATGATATTATAAAATTTTCATCTTGTTCACCCTGACTTTGCTTCTCTTCTTTAAGATCTGCTTTTTTGGCAATCTTTTGCTTACAGGGTTTGCAAAGTTTCTTCCCAGGAGCAATATTTAAGCTACTTCTCATCATGTCTTGTGACTCATTTATCGTAACTACTCTAAGATTTTTTAAAAGTAATCGAATTGTATATATAATTGCATATAGCTTTATGTATTTTGTATATAGTATAATTGTATGTATAGTTGTATATAGCTTATCTGCACAATTATTCAAAACATTGTTTATGTTTTGGAAAACACAAATTAAAAAAATATATATATTAAAATACTTAAATTCCACTTTTACTTACTTGTAATTTTCTTTGTATGTTTTTTGAATGGATCACAGCATGCTTTCTGCCATATAGGATACATTTTCAAATAATTTGTAGCATGTTTTTCACATAATGTTGTTATGTTTGATAGTTCAATGTTACAACGTAATGATATAGCTATTTTTTCTTCGTTGCTTAAAGTTCCAATAACATCTTGTTGGCCTTTGCATGCATCTGATGTCATTAACCCAATAGAACACATCTTATAATAAACTACTTTGAATAAACGTATTTCCTAAAAAAAAGAGAATTCTTTTTTCCTACTTAATTTTTAGTAAAAAAAAAAATTTAATATAGAAATAATTCAAACCTTTTCAGAATCCCACTGTTGTATAATTTTTTACACTGATAGATATTGTTAATTTTCTTTATAGATATATTCATATATATATACAATTTATATATATATCAAATTGTTAATTTGTTAAAATTTAAATAAAATTTACGAATGCTGTTTTTTAACTGAACTTTTTATAAACTAGTTATTATAAACTTTTACAAAAGTTGTCAAAATTTTAAAAACAAATGCACATCCATATCACACTAATTCAGTTTTTATATAAAACAAAACAGGATGTTTTTTTCAGTTGTTAAGTTCAAATAACTAAGTTATCATATAATTAGACTTCGTTAAATATAACAAAATTGTTTGTTTTTTTTAAGGAGTCTTCTAATTAACTAAGTAACTAAATATAATATTTTACAGTATTCTATTTGAAAGTTTTTTAAAATACCTTATTGAAAATTTGATACATCTTTGAAATTAAAGTTCCGTATGTTTCAGTCGTTTTTCCAGTTAGATTTCTTGTGCCTAGTAAGATTATAAACAGCTGAAAATATTAACAGCAAAAAAAATTTTTTTCTGATGGGGTTTTTTTTGAGATATTGGGTCCCAAAGTTGTTTTATAGAAACTAGTTGTTTTATTAATTTTTAAGCATGTTCCTTTTATATTTTAGCATTTTAAGTACATTTATTGAATTCAGCATCAAAAAAACATTATATATGTTTATTTTCATGTTTTTGCCATTTTTATTTCTTATTATTTTAAGAAAAATGTTTTTTCAGAGTGTTATGAAAACCGGGTCATTTTAGGAAACCAGGTCAGTATTAAAATTGCAGTATCTTGTCAACCTCTCAACATTTTTAGCTAAAATTTTATATGTTAACTTTTCTTTTTAAGATGCAACAGCCAAAGAGGTTTTTAAAAAATTTGAAGAACCATGGTTCAAAACTTTCTAAATTTTGGGTGATTTGATGCGGAATTACCCATTTGTTTAAATCAATAATAGAAACTTGGTGTTCACACCTGATTAATAGCTCTTTGTATAGTCTCAACACTTCCATTAGAAACACAATTAACAAAACTGTTACAAGCGTCTAATGCTGCCATTAAATCCTGCTGCTGACTTCTCTATGTATTAAACAAAAATTCATAAAAATTGTTGTCTATAGATTAATGTTATTTATAGATTATTAAATTTATTTTTAGTTTAATTTGCATACAATTTGTTCTGTAAAACATCTGGTGCCACATCTCCTCAAAACTGGAACATAATCGATGAACGTCGTAAGAGCGCTTTGTAGATGTCCGGGCAAACTACTTCTAAATTGATGTCCAAGCGTGATGCAATGATGGGAAAGATACATACAATTGTTGTAGTGTAGAGCGGCCAATTGAGGAAGTTTCTATACGTAAAATGATTCTTGTAATTGTTTATGATGATTTGCGTTTAGAAGCGTTTTTTTGTGCGTGTGCGCGTTTTTACAAGCATAAACACAAAAAAAATATACATGTATATTTTATACAATAAGAATGATACATAAAGCAATTTTTGCAGTTTTTTGCAGATAAATTAGAAAAAAACAACAACATATAAATGGCTAAAATAAATTGTAACAAGGATATTAAAAGATATACCAAACTTTCTTTATGATAGATAGGAACAACATTGACATATAATTCAAAAATATCGCGGCAAGAGTAGAATATTTTTGAAGCACTAGAAACAAAATTAAAGTTTTTTAACAAAAATTTAAATTTTTCAGTACGAACAACACTTGCATAGGATATTTCAATTAACACTTACAGAACATTACAAACATTAGAACATTACAAACAACAATTATATAGGACATAGCAAACAACATTTGCATAGGATATAAAAAAAACAAAACAAACAAAAAAACACTTACATAGAATATTGTGATTCTGTTGCTTTAACCATCTGCGCATAAATAAAATCAACAAGCTTCTGAACACTTTCGCTTATGTAGCAAATAGGAAATGCAAACACATCAACACTTAAAAATTCATCTTGTATTGAATCAAGACCTAATAGCTGGAAAAGTATTATAAAGTATAATATACTCTATATTGTGTATTTTAATGTCAACCCAGTGCATTTTTGAATACATTTTCTTTTTAATTAAGTTTTTTTTTTTTGGTTTTTTCAACATTCTATGTTTCTTTGTATAAACAAATAAAAACCTTATTGTAAAAAGTAACAAAATCTAAGCAACAAACTAGTGATTTTCGAGATGAAGTTCCTTACAGAAACATTCCATGGGAATTTTTGGGAATCATAGAAAACCAATAGAATTCTATTGGGCTCCATGGTTAAACCATGATTTTAATTCATTGGTCATGTTACACCCCGTGTGTTTCATAAACACCTCATAAGTCTTCATAGTTACCTCATAGTTTACCTCATAGTTTACCTCATAGTTTACCTCATAGATCCCAACTTCATGGGTTTCAATAAATTTCCCATGGATCTTAATGATTATGGTATCATATTTTACCTTTTTGCATGTAACATGACTGAGAATTACCATCTTACCATGTTTTAAAAAAATTTATTCTATTATCTGGGACATGGCGGAACATTGTAGCTCATGTGTAGACATATGTTGAAAAAATTAATCAACTACTGTCTAAATCAAATGACGAACTGTGAAAGAATTACAAGCAGCTACGAGAACTGTGAAAGAATTACAAGCAGCTTAATACATACAAAGCTTTCTATTTTGATTAAATTAAATTAAATTAGAAAGTCATACCTGTAGCAATTTCAGATTTTAGTTGATTTTATTTACTGTTTTAAATATTTAACTTTATTGTTTAATAATAAAATAAGTAAACTATTTAGTTATTGTGTTCATTTATCGTATATTATTTTTAAAGAGAGTATAACATTAAAAAGAAAATATATTATTTTATATCAAACATATAACTAATGTGTAAATAAAACATAGAGCTTAGTTATTGTAAATGTATTATTATTAATACTTTTAATATGAAAAGAATCCTCAAATCAAAATCATCATTCAACTAAACAAGATGAAATTCATTTGTAAAATATTATCGTTAACTCTAAAATTAATATTTCACTAAAAATTTTAAAACTCTTTTCATCTAAAGATGTTATAGACATAAAATTGTTCGTGGTCTATAAATTCTTGTGCACAGGATATAACTCCTGTAATATAGGGGAAACCACTAGCCATCTTAAGACACAAATATATAAACATTGCAAAAATTTGCCTCTTGCATAGTTTATATAAAGTATCATATCTATACACAATTCCATCCTAATAAAAACTATTTTATGCAATTAAATGATAAATGTTTCTTCGTTTTAGATTTAGAATCTAATGCAAAAGTATTAGATGCTGTTAAACCTTAGGAAAGTTCATCGAATGGTTAAAACCTGAATAAACGAATGACATTTAAACTATTACTTTTCTTATGTCATCTTTTGACATATTTTTTTGTGACTTCTAATTTGTTTTTTAGTATCAGTTGCAAAATTTCAAAATAGACTTTATAGTGTTTTATTGCCTAAACTTAAAATGTCTGGTTGCCTTTGTGTAAGTGCTGGACTGCTTGGTATATTTTTACCAACCAAAACAAGTTCGTCATGAGCTAATGACAGTTGATAAGGAATACAGTTTTTCTTACTAAAACTTTTCATCTAAATCTGGGGTTTAGTGCGAAAGTTTTAACATGAAGCTTTTATGCTTTTAAGTCAACAGATAAAAAAACAACAACTGATAATACATTCACGTATGTAACAGTTTTCATTCCCTGTTTTGGTATGTAGCGTATATTGACAAACAATTACCAGGATCTACTACCAGTGGCTAAAAAATTTATGATTTGCTATGAAAAAAACTATTAGTGGCTGAGAAGCTTCAAAAAATAACAAGAAGAACAAAGACCAAGAAATGAGAGTCGTTAAATTCTTGAAAGGAAAATGAATTGGAATAATATTTTAGAAATGAATTAGATTATAGTATTAGCTATTCGATTTTATGTAGTGCTTATTGCGATTGTGTTATGAATTATTTTTAATTAATAATATTTAATTACACTTTAGATTAACTAGATTAATATGTGAACATATATTAAAAATATAATTAAATGACTATATTTAAAATATAAAAGTATTTAAAAATATAATAAAAATAATTGATACTTTCTCTTCTAAGAAGTTATGGTCACAACATGAGCACATGCCATGGTACCTTGTGTGAATACCTTATCTTGTATTTGGTTTCAGAAGTTAAACTTCTAAAGGCGAGTTTCTACTCATCCATTTTTTAACGGGAAAGGGCAAGGAAAGGAAAAAATAATCACGTGAGCATGCGTAATAAAAGTTTTTATTTGTCCAAAGGAAAACTGCGCATGCTCACTTGATTATTTTTCCATTCCCTTTCCCGTTCTCGTAGAAAAACGGATGAGTGGAAACTCACCTTAAGATTTTAAAAAAATCTTAATTAGTGTCATCAAGACAAATTTAATCCATTTCTTATGAGTGGGTAAGTTAAAGAGTGGGTAAGATCTTTTTTACTCTGGTAAAGATAACGCAGAACTGATCACAAAGGACATTCATCTTTTGAAAACAACTAAGATTTATTTTAACACCCTCAACAAACAGTTAATTCTTTTAATTTGGTTCTTCCATGATTGATAAAGTTAATTCTTTTCAACATTGTCACATTTGCGAAATGTTTTCAAGAAATCTCCGTTTTACTAAAAGCTATTTAACAAAATCTAAATTTTATTCTTTTGCCTATTGGAAAAAAGCATATGCCATATCTCTTTTTAATTTTTTTGTTATTTAATAGTACTAAAGGCTTTATTTTGAAAAAAATTATTTTATCTTGAATCTTCAGACAATCAATTTAGATTTAAATGCTCTTTTTCTAGTGATTGTTGATTATAACAACTATGAGGTTTACCTTAGTGAAAACAATGAAGAAAGAACCATTGCACTTAACATATCAATGGCTTTTATTAAGTCATATATTTATGATATTTATATATATATATATATATATATATATATATAAATATATATATATATATAAATATATATATATATATATATATATACATATATATATATATATACATATATATATATATATATATATATATATATATATATATATATATATATATATATATATATATATATACCTATTTTCATATATTTATGTTCTGCTTGATTTATATAATTTGTAGCAATTTAATTCTTCTTATAACATTAAAAAAATATTTCTACAAAAAGAAATATTTTAATGACAAATAAAGATAAAAGTTTACCAAACTTTTTCTGTTACTATTTTTTAGTTGAATATTTTAAGTAATTTAAAATAATATGGAAACATTCAAAATCTACCACATAGAACAAACAAAATCTACCACATAGAACTCAGAATCAACCAAATAGAATCAGAATTTACCACAAAGAACTCAGAATCTTCCACATAGAACAAACAAAATCTACAATTACTACTATGCTTCAAAAATGTAAATAATTTACTTAAAAAGCACTGGTACTAATAGTCTGCTTTCAAAATTGATAAAATTCCTGCAACAACAGGAACCTAAAAGCAGCTATCTAAAAACTAGTTATATACATAAGCAATCTTTATTTGATAAGTTTCTCATAATAATATTTCAAAACAGCAAGATACCCAAGTTATAAAACAGTATAAAAATAATACTTTTCCAAAAATGGGACCATAAAAATGGGACCATCTGATAAAGAAAAATGACTGCTTTACAACTTCACCAACATTTTTTAATTGTTTTAACTTGACCTTTGTTATAGATAAAAAACCTTGAAAGATGTGGAAAATAGTTTATTATGAAAAAAATTAATTCTCTGAGATTAAAAAATCAATGAGTTTAAAATACAAATTTAAAGTATTTGTGCCCATTATAATTACAGAAATACAGCAATAAAAGTACTATAAAAACATAAAATCAATTAAGTCATTTATACTCTTGAGACTTACCATATTCTTTATTTTTTTATCCAGCTGTTCATTTTCAGATATAGAGATCGCAGCACGATCACAGCTTGGTGATACTTGAATCATATTATGAATGTCAATCAACATTAAATCCCGTGCTTCTGACAATATATCTTGACACTAGATAAAAATAATACTGAATTATAAAAAAGATATATATGATTCTTACAGAATAATTTATGGGAGCTCTATGCGTAACCCCTAAAATTTTATTATAAACCAAAAGCATTCTAAGTAGCCCAGTTGAACTATGGTTTTTAAATCAATTTAAACCAAGGGATTTCAATGGTTATTTTATGTTCAATGGATATGTTCCAAGAACAACTGAGTGAAAATAGGAAAAGATAGTAGGTTTTTGAAATATTACTTAGTGAATTATGCAGATTATTTTGACATTAAAAATAACTATATTATTAGCAGGTAGGTTTGGCTAGCGATGGAAATAACGTTGTACATTACATAGATAGTTTGGATAAGGAGGTATTTTATAACTTAACTATAAATTATAACTATCATTTATAAAAAAGTACAAACATAATAAAAAATTTTCAATGTAATATTGTGTGCATAAATCCTTTTATTTTGTTATTATCAACATTTTATTTAAATAACTACATTATAAACAAACAGGTTTGGCTAGTAATGAAAAAAAAATGTACAAAATACAAATAGTATTTTGTATATACTTTTAATAATAATAATTTTAATAGTAATTCTGAAAAAAAAATTCTTAAAATTCTGTGCAAATAAGTAAGTATAAAGTAAATAATAATAATTATAATTTAATGTCAGGTCAGGTTATTAAGCTACTGGTAATATGTAACCCAGTACAACCTGCTTTATGTCCAGCTGCCTTAGAATACACTTTTTAAGGCAAAGGCTAAGGGAAGCCAACTCTGACTTAACCCCCCCCCCCCCACATCAGGGCTCTCGATTGAGTAAAGGCTAGATAAGGAGAAGGCTAAGATAAGTAATAATAAAGCCTAAGATAAGTAAAGGCTAGGTGTCTCGATAAAAATACTTATCGTGGGCAGACGTTGAATGCATCTGGCCACTATATTGTAGAAGGCCTCTTAGGCAAAGACTTAAGGGGTAAACAGATTCTATTTGTTGACCAGCTTCTCACTCCTTTTTCATCTATTAGGCTGGCGTAGACGTATTTATAATAGATTGCTTACAGTTTAGGATGATGAACACTGGATCTTTTTGGCTCAATGAATGGGTTTTGCGTGTGTCACTGTTTTTATGATACTGCAGCTCATTCTAATATCTCCTAATGAGGGCGCAGCTCTAAAACTTAGTTTTATGGCTCTGAGGCTGGCTGGTAGTTTCCAGAATGCTGTGGTAGCTCTCAAAGAAGCTGATTCCATCAACAGCTGTAAAGTATCAGAGTAATAGCAGTGTAATGTTCCGCATGGATGGTGTTTATAATTTTGGTGTGTATTGTCAAAACCATATTTGAAGCCCTTTGTTATGGCTTAGGATTGATTAATAGTAGGGAGGCAACTGGTTGGACTATTAAATAGTTTACTGAGTACTAAGTACTGAGAGCTATTAAACAGCGTACTGAGTACTATCTATGCTTCAAGTCAAATTATTTAACAAATTCAAAAATGACTAAAGTACCAAAAACTATAAAACACAAAAAACCATTGTCATCACCATGTTCTCTAAATCTATTATTCACTGATATTCATGGTCTTCAAAGTAACTTTTCTTCTGTTGAGTCTTATCTCTTGCAAAGTTCACCAGACCTACTTGCTCTTTGCAAAATTAATTTGAGTTCAGCTGTCTCATCTTGTGAACTTAGTATTAATGGTTATCTTACTTTAATTCCTAAAAACTCCAATAATCACGTGCTTGGCCTGAGCATTCACATTTGTAAGAACTAACCCATTTGTCAGGAAACTAGATTTGAATCCACAGACTATTTTTTTATATGCTTTCGTTTAGCACCACTTCACTTCATCACCTTTCTTTTTGTTCAATATTGCTCTCCTTCATTTCAAAATTGCAATCTTTTCAAAGTTATTTCTGATCAAGTTGATCAAGTCCATTCTCTTTATCCTTCAGCTAATATCATTATTGTTGGTGATTTTAATGTTAATTTAATCACACTGAATGGCTTGGTTCTAGTGTCAGTGACTCTGCAGGTTTTAGAGCCTAAAACTTTTGCCTTTTTCAACCTATAACACAAATAGTCAACTTTCCAACTGGCTTTCCAGACAATCCGAATCATTTACCTTCTCCACTTGACTTATGTCTTGTTTCTGATCCTAGCCAGTGTTCAGTTTTTCTACATTAACTCTAAAGTGCTTCTAATTACGGTTTGATCTCTTTAAAACTGTTATCTCATTCTACTTCATCATCAGAATCCTCCTATCATCAAACCTTTTACAAATACCTTAAAGCCAACTGGGACTCTTCTTGCCATTTTTTTTGTGATGGCCCTTAGGTAGAAACCTTTTGTCTTTCTGCTGACAAATGTGCTTCTTATGTAACTTTTTGGATTCAGGCTGGTATGGAATCTTTTATTTTCTCTCAATAATTCTAAGTCAAGCCTCACTCTTCTCCGTGATTTTTCTCTCATTGTGCTGCTGCAATTTCCAATCGTAACCATTACTTTATTTGCATATTTATCACCAAAACAATTCTCTAGAAAACAGACATGTTTACAATTGCTAGATAAAACCATTTTGCCATTGTAAAAAGGTTTTATCGAATGCCAAAGCCTGCTATTCTCCGGTCACAAAATCTCATATTTCATATAAAAAAATTGGCTCCAGAGACTTCTGGAGAATCTTTAACAGTATCTATAATAAGGGCTAATCTGTTACTCCACCTCTCTTGCATGGTTCAAAGTTTATTATCTTACCTAAATAAAAAGCTGAATTATTTGCTAAAAACTTTTCATCAATCTCATTTCATGATTCCATTATTCACATCCTACCTGATACAGTTGACAAACAGGTTGATCCATGGCTTGAAATTCGTATCACTCCAGCTTCTGTATCTAAAGTGATTTCCTGTATAGACTCTTCTACAGCTTGTGGTCCAAACAATATACCTGTTATAGTCTTGTAGAAGTGTTATCTGGAGCTGTTGTTTATACTTTCAAAACTATTTAAGAAGTGCTTATCAGAGTCTTGTTTTCCAGCCTGTTGGAAAGCGGCATCTGTTATTCCTATTTTCTAAAATTCTGGAGAGCGATCTGATTTGTCTAACTACCGTCCCATTAGTCTTCTTACTATCATAAGCAAGGTTTTTGAATTTTTAATTAACAAACACTTAATCTCTCATCTTGAATCTAATAACTTACTTTCTGATCATCAATATGGATTTTGATCTTCTTGTTCTAATACTGATTTGTTAATGGTAATAACAGATAGGTTTTATCGTGCATTAGATAGATGTGTGGAGGTTAGGGCTACCCCTCCCAACCTTGCTAAAGCCTTTGATAAAGTTTGGCATGTTGGTCTTCTTCATAAACTCTTTTCTTAAGATGCATCGGATAATATCTTTAAAATTATTGAATCCTTTTTTACCAATTGTAGTATAAAAGTTGTCCTTGATGGACAGCTTTACCCTGGAACTTCAAGGGTTCATCAAGGTTCTATCATAGATCATCCAGGTCTTATTTTTAAAATCCGGAAAATTGTTTGGGTTAAATATCCAGAAAAAATCTGAAAAATAATCCGAAAAATAACAATTTCCTTTATTTTTCTCTTAAATTTGTTTTTATTGTTTTGTTTTTAATTTATTTAGATACCCCATAAAACCCTTGCGGTCTTTTTTTTTCTTCATCTAATTGGAAGTTTAGTATTCCATTTAATTGGAAGTTCATGCCTCCTTCCTAACCCATGTCGCAAAACTTGCCCAGAGGTGGGCTTTGAACCACGGATCCTTTGTTTCTGAGCACTACCACTGTGCCACGGCTGCTTATTTTGCTTTTAGCTGAGTTATTTCTAATTTTTTCTCAAACTTATCTTTATTTTTCTATGAGTGATGAGTAAAAAAGTCTAAAAAACAAATATATCACAAAAATTATACCTAAACTTGTATGTATAGAAAATGTTTTGGATATCCGGAAAAACTAAAAGCTGAAAAAAGGATATCCCAAATTCTGGAAATATCCAGAAAAGCATAATCACTGTTCTATCTTTGCTCTATACTTTTTTAATTTACATTAACAATCTCTCAGAAATTCTCACATTTAAGGTGGCATTGTTCGCTGATGATACTACCATTTATTCTTGTCTTGATAAGAAGCCAACACTCTCTGATTGCTTAATGAGAGCATTTAAGCTTGAAAAATATATCTCTTCTGTTACAGCATGGGGCTCTTAGTGACTGGTGAACTTTAACTCAGAAAAAACTCCAGTAACTTCCAACTCTAACAGTGGTTGCTTGCAGCTTTGTTGGAAGTAAAGATGTTAAATGTCTAATTTTTATTTACTTATACATACCACTTTTTATTTACTTATACTTTAAGTAATAATTATTTTAGTAGATAATACCTATAACTATAAATAAATAGTAAATAAAAAAGCTTGTTTTGAAGGTATAAAGATTTTTTAAATATAAAAATTATAAATTATATTATAAAAAAAAAAACTTTAAAAATATAAAGAATAATATTGATTAAAAGAGAGAGTTAAGAGAAAGTTTGAAAAGAAATAACACCAAAGTAATTATTTTGTCATTTTTTGTCATATTTTTATGTTTTAATAAGTACAAAATATTTCTACACAAAGTAATATTATAAAATATGTAACATATTTTTTACCATTTTATTTGCAAAGTGAACATTGATATCCTTTACATAATTCGTTAGGATTGACGAACCAGGCAAGATAAAACCTAATACACAAAATTAAAAATATTTATGACTTAAATAGCTTCAGTACATCGACTGACAATCAATCAACCAATTGGTCAATCAGCCCTTGACATTACTAGTTTTACACATTTTATTTAAATATAATAACTTAAAATTTTTTTAAATATAAAATATACCAAACATGTATATTACACATAAACATAGATATTATCTATGTTTTTTTTTCCCCCTTTTGATCTACAACTTTTTGGTTATAAATATAAAATCAAAAAAAACTTTTAAAAATATAAAAATAAAAAATAACTCAAATTACAAAAAGTTAAATATAAATCACAAATCTTTAATAATGAAAAAAAAAAACTTTAAATTGAAAAAAAAATTACAAAAAAATGGGCAAAAAAAAAATGCAAAAAAAACAACAACAAACAAACAATAAAAAAACATGCAAGTTGGTAAGAAAGACATGCAAGTTGTATGCAACTTTGCATGTTTTTCTAACCAACTTTCCAACCAAGCATGCAACTTTATAAATCTAAAAACAAATAATTCAGAACCTTTATTTTTAAAGCCTCCATTTCGGAAAAGATCATAGAAAATAAGAAATCTTCACTGACTGGATCCTTGCTGAGATCCATCACAAAACCATATAATTTAGAAAATAATATCATAGATATAGATGTATATAGGGCTTTTCGGTTCCGGGTACCCAGACTCGGCGAGTCTATGGGTAAATACCCGGATCCGATACCCGGTTTAAGGCTTAGCGAGTCTCATGGTTTGAATTTTTTGCCTTGTTTTGTAGGCAGCGATGCGTCATCGAGCTGGAGCCTTACCTTTTCTAGAAAATATAGCAGTAGGGTTTGTGAATCTAACTTAAAGTTGAACTTGGCCATGGCTTTTTAGATGTTTTGAGAACATTCAAGTTTATGTATGTTTCCATGTATGTCCGAATACACACTAAAAGAATTAACTTCATACACTAAAAGAATTAACTTCATAACTTAAATTTTTTCTAATCGAATGTTTATATATATAAGCGAATGCTTTATAGGATTTGCTAATATAATACGTTTCTATATTAGCAAACGTTTTAAAAGCATTCGCTAATATAAAAACTTTTGATTAGAAAGATTAAAGTTAATAAGTTAATTCTTTTAGCGCTTATTTAAAAAAAAAAAACACTTATCATTTATTAATTACTTCTTTATTTTGAGAAAAAAGTGAAATATCATAATTTTACTTGGACATTTTTTACAGCCCCATTATGTTGAATCACTCCAAAATGTGGGAGTATTTCACTAATGCTAATCTTGCGACAGTCCGATTAGCAATTGATTTTATGTTAAGAAAATTAAAAGAATCCAATGGTAATTTAAGTAGAGAGCTAGTAATGACGATGAAAACTCGAATAAACAGCCGTAAAAACCAAGAAATAGAAGAGCTATTAGATTCTCTTGTAAATGGTACTATGCCTTCAAAGAAAATACAATTATTTACAACAGATTTACTAAAGAGATTATTTGGTGAGGATGAAGAACAGCAAAACACACATGAACAGGGGCATTCAACTGAAAATAACGAAAATACTACAGGAAACACACTACCATTAACACTGGAGAACTACATAAAATATTAGAAAGTGCAAAATGTCCAATTTTGCCCAGTTGCGGAGATAAATTAGCTGATATTAAAAAAGAATTTTTATTATTTTCAAAAACTAAAAGAAGAACTGTATATTTAGAAAAATTGTATCAAGCGTTAATGACGATAAAACCAACATCAACAAATTCTGAACGAACATTTTCTGTAGCATCCAACTTCTGTACAAGAACTCATTCTAGATTATCAGAACATTCATTAAGTGCATTAGTTTTTTTAAAGTTTTATTTTTTAAGTAAAAATAATTTCTCTGTTTTGTATTAAACACTTGCAAGTATTTTAATTGAGTTGAGTTATTTTTGCAAGTATATTTACATGCATTTTATATATTTGGTAGTTTAAGATTACAATAAAAGTATAGAATAATATATTTACATTAGACGTTGAACTGGCTAAAAGTTGTTTTATTTACCTTAATGTATACCAAATCCATTTATAAAAATCGGCGTGAGAACAAAAAATCCTTTCATGCTATTGTTAAAATTGCAAGTTAAAAAGACACATTGGACCCGGACCCGAACCTGATAAATATTCTTAGATTCGACTCGGACTCGTCGGGTCTAAAAATGCCAGGTTTTCCCAAACCCTAGATGTATATATGTATATAAATACAGTTATTGTGTTCTAAAAATACTATTTTAAAAAAAAACCAAATCAACATTGAAAGGATTCAATATATCATTATTATTTAGATTATATAATTTATATGCCAACTATACTATAAAATAGTTATTAATCATTGAACTTTCATGATATTATTAAATTGTTAGTAGACTCAAGCTTATTAATCAATATGTTTTTGTTTTAAGTAATTAAGCATTTAAATATTTAAAAACTTGCATTAAAACTTTTTTTTGGCTTCATTTTTTCCAAAAATAATAAGCCAGTCATGCTTATGCTGTATTCAGTATTTTTATAGTTTAGATGTACAGAATATCGTATAGTTTAAATGTACAGAAAGAAAAATTGAGTTTAGGCATAAATAAACTTCAGTTTTACTAAAGTAGTTTTTATACTTTTAGTAAACACTTAATTTTTAGTACACAATTAGTAAACACTTTACTAGCAATCCTTTTAATCTTTAAAATGTATAACAATAATATATTAAACTAAAATTATAATAACAAATAAAATAGTTAACATAATTTAATTCACCACACAATGTATACATTAGGCATGTGACTTTTTGGTAATTCCAATTTCCAATACAAAAAACAGATGAAATTTGACTTGAAAGTAACTGAAAAGTCATTGGTTTTATTTAATTTTTGAAAAAAGTCACCCTCCATGACCCTTGATTACACACTGGCTCCCATATATCAGTGAATTTTTTAGAAATAATAATGGTTTCAAATAAAAATGAATTGCCTAAATTTTATATACAAAAAACAACAATTTTTAACTAAAAATTGAAAACATCGTTTTTATGACAATTTGTTTGCAACATTTTTTTAAAAAAATGTTTGAGTAGAAAAGATTCTAAATTTTGGAATTCACTATACAACTCTGGTTCATTTGAGACCCAGGTTGATATACTTTTGAAGAAAAAAAAATTCACTGATATATGGGAGCCAGTGTGTAATCAAGGGTCATGGAGGGTGACCTTTTTCGAAAATTAAATAAAAACAATGACTTTTCAGTTACTTTCAAACCAAAGTTCAACTGTTTTTTATATTGGAAACTAGAGATACCAAAAATTTACCAAAAAGTCACATCCCTAATATACATATATAAGCAAATATATAAAATGTAAAATATATTTAAAAATTCAAAATCTACAATGTACATAACAACATAACAGAATGAAAAAAAAAACAATTGGGTACCCAATGCTTAGATTTATAGGAATGAAAATACCCAGCAAACCCCACCTAAAGTGAGGAGACCAGAAGTATTAATAGAAAAACCAGTCTCTATCAAAAAGGTATCTAGAGCTTTGAAACAGTTAAGAATAAATGCTCTTCATCAAAAAAAAAAATCTTATACCTGCTAAAGTTGTTGTTTGGTGCTTTAATGAATAATTTTAAAATTTTTAATATTTTAAAGATCAATTAAAAATAAATAACAAAAAAAAAAGTGCATGTGTATTTCAGTTTTTACAAACTTTTTTTTCTCCAATAATATTTGTTGACACTTTGTGCACAAGAATCATGAAAAAAAAAAATGCTTATTTGAAATCAGCTGAAATAATCTGTTTGCAAAACAAGAGTTTTGAAATTATGCATACTAATGAAATCTAAAATAAGCAAAGTATTGAATAAAATGATCAAATTTAGCACTTTATTTAAACTCAAAATAAGCGAACTCTGAAAGTTCTGATAAAATTTAACAGTATATTTAGAGTCATCTAAATAAAGTTGTCTAATAAAAGTCTAAATAAATTTTTGATTCTAGCTTTTTAATAATTTAATAAGTTACAAAATTATTAATAAGAAAAAACTTTTTATAAAACTGATTGTGATATTGTTTCAACTTATAACTTTTGATGTTAAGTTTTGATGTTATTTGGAATGGTAAATTTATAATACTGCGACATGTTGATAGGAATGTAAATAGAGACCAAACTTATAAGATGGTATTGAAAGTTCAGTCAAATTAACGGTTTTCATTTGAAATAAAATATTGATATAAATATTGTCTTCAAAAGTTTTTACTTCTATTATCTATTACAATATAAAATTTTTATTATTTTTCACAATATAAAATAACAAAACAGTTTTCTGTATAATTCAGAAAAAAATTGAAAAACATTTATGCCTAAGATAACGGAAAAACTGGATCAAATCCATATTTTGACAGAAAACTAAACAAAAACTAAACAAAAATCATATGCTTATAGAAAAACTAAAATTACCTTTTAAAAATAACTAAAAACCCAATCGTATACAATCACAATTATTTAATTAAGTTTAGATTATTCTATAACATTAAGAGAAAAATCAAAAATTAACAAATCTAAATAAACAATCGTTCTACAAAAAAAGACTTAATAAAGCATCACTCTTGAAGGAGATAAACAATGTCATGGAAAGATTAGAGGAGCATTTAAACAAATCTTTTTTGAAAATAAATGAGTTGATGAATAATTAAATCTTAGCTGTGGTTATTAGTCCTAAACTTATTAAACAAAGTTATATAGCAGTAATCAGAACCCATTAAAATAGAGTAGTTTTTTAATTTCATTTTTTAATTTTCTTTTCATTAACTTATAACTTTTGATTATTAATTCAAGATTTCACTGATAAATAAAGTTATACAGCAGCAGGGTTTTTACCCAGAGACAGAGTGTGGTTAGTTTTACCTTAGAGAGTCAGTTGGTTCTCAAGAATCACCTCGTAACATTTTTAACATCTTCACCAATTGGACCATTTGCGCTTTCAATTTGTTTTGTTTATTTCAATTTGTTCTGTTTATCAAATTTTGAATCTAGAGTTTCTTAAGAGTAATTTTGTTACAGACAAGACACTGAAGGGGTGAATAAACAATTTAAGATGTTACTGGAACAACTAAGCATGAGCTGTTATAGCACACCATTTACTGTTGGTGAGCTGCACAGTTTTATTATATAAATTTAAACTTATAATAAATATTTAGAATTATTTTTGAAGAAACATATTTCATGTAATAGTATAGTATTAATGGTAACAATATGTGAAAACCTTCATACATGAAGGTTTTCACATATTGTTACCATTAATACTATACTATTACATCATACTAGTACATCATACTAGTACATCATACTATTACTATTCATAGTTTTTTGATGTAATAGTATGATGTAATAGTATGATGTAATAGTATAGTATTAATGGTAACAATATGTGAAAACCTTCATGTATGTAAATCTATTATTCTTTTGCGAAAAATTTATTTCTAGCAATAGCAAAACCATTTATGTTAGCATAACAATTTTATGCGAGAATTTAAATCACTTATAAAATGTTAATGCTTTCTTGGTCAAGACCTTTAAATGTTTTAAAACCTATTTGGTGACTTTAATGATTGCTAAAGATCTTTGGGTCATCTATAAGATTAAGTGAATCTTTAGAAGACTTAGAATCAGTACAATACAATAAATGTTCACAATAAATCCTACATACATTAAGTTTAATCTTAATGTATGTAGGATTTAAACAAAAACTTTAAAAATTCATTATATCAAATATTTAAATAAAAGCTAAAAAAAAATTATTATATCAAAAAACTATGAAATAAAAAAAATTAGTTTTTTAAATAAATTATTATTATACATTTTTTACATTTCTAGAAAGATTGCATTCTTTCCCAGTTTCTTTTCATAATTTGTGTTTGCTAAAAGATAAAAATAAATTGACTCTACACAATGATAATTTTATTAAACAGTCATATTTTTCAGGGCTGCGGAGTCGGAGTCGTGACATTTTCAGCAGAGTCGGAGTCGCTAAACAAAATCGCGACTCCGACTCCAATTGTAAAACTTCTCGGTATTGCACGTGCATGTACAAAATATTTAACTTTTAAAGAATTTTTCATATCTTTGGCAAAAAACAATAATTTTTAATTATCGCATGAAAATTTTAAAAAAAAATCAAAGAATTTTTCAAAAACTTATTTTAAAGATTTTAAGAGTATGCATTTTTTCAAATTGTTGTTTTGCTAGAGAATTATTTCAGCAGGTTGCATATAAACATTATTATTTTTTTATAGAGATTAATATTTACAAACTAATTACAAATATTATTTAAGAAAAAAAGTTTGTAAAATTTAAGTTTAGCATGCTTTTTTTATATTTTTTCTTAAATGACCAAAGTTACATGGTGACCAAACTCAAGCGATTTTACTGTAATTGTTTAACAATATCTAAAAAAAAGTTGTTTAACACCAAATGTTCAATACCTTTATTATTAAATAAGTTAAATAAAGCTGAGGATATATTAAACGAATAAATAATAATTATTAAATAAAAATATAATAAATGTTTTGAAAAGACATGGTGTATGAAATATAAAATATACAATTCATAAAGTAAAAGTAAAAATACATAGAAAGCACAAAATAAAAAAATAAGCCAATAAAATAAATGAGAAAATAGATATATCTAATTTTTGATGCTTTAAACTATTTTGTTTAATGATATACCTTTCCTAACTCTCCCCAACATTTTTGTCTGCCTATTCATAAACTAAAACTAATCTAAATGTAATTCCAACATTTGATTTATTGAACAGCAACTAACCTTTTGATTTAGTTGTAAGAAGCAATAAATAACCGCAAAATAGACTCCTGGGTTTAGAATCAAATAATTTTGAATTAATTTAATTTAATTATTTAATTAAATTAAATTAATATAATTTGAATTTCTGCAGCTCTAAAAAGGTTAAGGTCTAAGCGGTTGCCTGTTTTTTCTTTAACTTAATTTAAAAATTAGTATTATATACTACAAAAAAGTAAAATAAAAAGAAACAAATAAAAATAAAAACCTTCTTTTATAAGATCAAGTTCAAATGTAATAGTGTCTTGAATATAAGCTGTATCCATCTTGTCAATCTATATATATATATATATATATATATATATATATATATATATATATATATATATATATATATATATATATATATATATATATATATATGAACACACACACACACAGATATATATACATATATTTCACAAATCTTTTAAGCAAAAACGTTTTAATAATTAACAGTTTAAAAGAACCGAATTTTACTCTTAATTTTAAAATTTTTAATTTATTCAGTGCATTGCCATTAATTTTAGCATGAATAACCAAAAGTCCCCAAGATTAAACCAGTTGTCTGATCTGCTGGTAGAAAAAGAGCAAAGATTCAGAAAGAAAATGAAAACAAAAATAAATGAACAGTTATAGATTGCAGTTGTTGGACAAAAAAGAAGAATTGCAACAATTAATTAAATAATTTTTATATTTTGTGTCTTTAAAAGAAAATTTAAAATAATTTTCTTAATTTGTTATTCAATTTTTTCTTTATTTTGTTAATCAATTGTTTCTTTATAGTTTGCCGATATAGAGATCAAGACTCCAAATTCAGAGTCAGAAGATAGTAATTATTTAGAAAAAATGTTTCTTGTTGAAGACATCAAAGACTCCCAGACAAACCAGTTAGCTTTAATGGCTGATTGTAGCAGTGACCAACGAATATATAAAGTGATCTTGATAAACAAACTTGACTAACTTCTAAATATATAAAGTGATCTTGATAAACAAACTTAATTATTTTGGAAATCAATATTAGATACTGATTGAATAACAATAATTTTGATAGGACTCTCTTCAAATATTAAAAGTTTTTTTAGAGATCAAAAAGAACAAAAACTTCCTACCTCCATCTTTATAAAGGAATAATGAAATTAAGAGAAGGTTAGAAGAGGTTGGCTTGTTTAGAGGATACAGAGCTATCATTACATTAACTTTCTCTAAAGCAATTGAGCTCAAGGATTGACGTATTCAAGCAAAAAAACTATAAGAGATCTTGAAAGTATTACATTATCTAAAAGAATTAGACCTTCAGGGTGAAAGTAATATTTAAGTGCATTATTTGATTAAATGAATGAATTCCGAAGAGTTTATTGTTTTCATAACTTTTGGTTTAAATGCTTGATGGCGGTTAAAGATGTGAGCCTTCTTCAACCCACTTAACTCACTCTCAATGATAAAATGAAGATTCTAAATAGCTTTTGATAGATCTGAATTGAATCCATATTTGTCATGGGACCTGATTTTTATAGAGGCAATAATAGTTTCAAAGAACTTACAATTTGATGAAATCATATTTGTTGAGAAGAGAAAGCAAAAGAAAGAAGATACTTGCTGATGAAATTGCAGATTACAAACCACAAAGAAGCATCCAAAAGCTTTGAATGTAATGTATTCAATGTTGCACTGGACAATCTTACTAGTCAAATGAGGACAAAATTTAAAGTAAATTAAGAGGAATGTAATCTTTTCTTTGGTCTTCTCAGAAATTTCTTACAGACAAAGAACTACATTAAAATGTTGAAAATCTTGCTTAACTCTGCCGAGCAGATTTTAGTTTAAATAAATTTCTGATGAAATGCGCCATTAATTTCCCTTTCAACATTCCGGTCAGCAAAAAGCCTGTTGAATTTCTAAATGAAATTTATGCAAAGGGACTGCATTCAATATTTCCCTAAGTGTGTTTCATTTAGAATATTTATGATATTGTTAGTTTTAACCTCTAATAGTTAAAGATCTTTCAGAAAACTAGCTATTATCAAGGACTCTCTTCATTCAACAATAGAGCAGTTGTGCTACTTAATGATTGTTTCGATTAAAATTCAAAAAATAATTATACCAATTTGTTTGTTATTTATTATCTTAAAACTGGGAGAGCCTTTATCCATATTATCCATGTATCATACCCAGGCATCACAACATCACTCTAAGCTCTAAGTGGACCTATATATATTCCAACCATCACCACTCTTAAACTCACCATGACCCTAACCTTATTATAAAAATGTTTTTATTAAATTTTATTTTATAGTACTTTATTAATATATATTTTTTTGTAGACACCAAGTGAATGTGAATGAGAATTTGATTGATGTAACACTGACATGTAAACATGAACATGAAGTCAAAAAGCGACCAAAGACAAAATCTACTCCCGAGGGCCAGAATGCCAAGAAATGCTCTGCTTTTGAATGTTCACTTGTTCGCCATGATGATACTTTGTCATTCCATCGTGAGCTTTTCAAAACAAATAATAAGGTGCAGCAGGATAACCACATTCTACTAAGTATCAAAGTGAAAGAAAAGAATGCGGATGAGATTTTGCCAAAGGGTATTTAACAAGACTCACTCAACTAACTATTTCAAATAAATCGTGTTTGTCAAAGTGCCTTTCTAAAAATCATTCATCCAATCGGTAGAAACCCCCTGAATGGTGTAATTAAACGCCATGTTGAAAATCGAGGATGTGCCACTGAAGGCCATGGTGAGGATCGTATAGGTGACAAAAACGAATCTCAAAAAATGAGTGTTTGCCAATTTATCAAAAAACTTTGAGTAACAGAAAGCCACTATGGGAGAAAGTGTAAGATTATATTTGCCAATTAAATTGAAAAACATAACCAATTTATGCAAAATCTACAATTTAACCATCTCAGCTGCAAACCTAAAAGTTGGATATAGTTTTCAGTAGAATTTTCAGACAAGAGTTCAATATAGGATTCTCCTCGCCTGCTTGTGATACCTGTACAACTTGTGACAGCCTTAGAAATCAGCTACGAGTATGCTCAACAAAAGATAAAGTTGTTCTTCTAATGCAACTGAGAGTGCACAAATTACAAGCAAAAACATTTTATGCATCACTTAAGAACATGACAGAAAAGACTTACAGTATCATGTTTAATTTGCAGCAAGTTCAATCCTTGCCACGCGTGATGTTTCAGGAAGCATTTTATTCTCACCAGTTGTCGTTATACAACTTTGAGTTACATGATCAGGTATCTCTTAAGAATTATTCATATACGTGGATGGAAAATGAAGCATCTCGTGGTTCAAACGAAATTTATAGCGCTGTTTCATTTATTTGAAAAACATTGTTCAGGAAAGTGAAATATTTGAAAGTACAATTAAGACTGTTCGCTTGGTGAGTGATGGCTGTGGAGGGCAGAATAAAAACAACATTGTGGTTGGTATGGCTGTATCATGGCTTGCAGAAGCACAAACAAACATTGATTCCATTGAACTTCTCTTTCCAGTACATGGGCACTCATTCCTTTCTTGTGATCACTTATTTGGAAGAAACGAAAAGGAGTTGAAAACCAACAACACGATATTGGAACCTAAAGGATTTCATGAAACATTTAGCCACCATTGTGACAAGGTTTTCCATATTGGAACTGACTGGTTTTGTGATGACTGGAAGACAGCAACAAGTGCTACCTACATACAGGTGAAAAACATTCAAGAAGGAAAAAAAATTATTGCAACAAGAACATACAGTGGAAACAAAGTGCCTGTGATTAATGTTCGATGTGAACCCAGCTGCAAATGTGATATGGATACCACAGTCAATCTCTTAAAGAAAGGAAAAAAACATTTAAACATAGTGGTTAACCATTTGTTATCATCCAGGCTGATCAACCCTAAATAGTTGAAGGAATAAACTTCTTCATGTAGCTTATGGTGCAAAATGGAAAAATCTTCCAAGTGTTGAAGTATATGTAAATTTAGAAACATCTGCCAATGCAGTCAAAGATACAAGGCCAGGAAAATAGTGCAACTGTGTGGATAATGGCATTGCATTTCGGATATAAATAGTAATAGGCTATGTTAAAATGGGCAGTATAGTAAGGGGTCTGTGTTAATAATAATGGACATTTTCAACTTTGATTTTTCATAGTTACGTTATTTTTTAGAATTATAAAACAAATTGTTTTATTATCACAAACTTCTGATGTTATTGATGGACAATATTCTAGACATGAAAATTTTAAAAACTGATTTTTCGGAAAAAGTTACTATAAAGTTACTATTTTTATCATAATTTTCCTTTTTGGAAATAAAAAAATGATACAAAATGGAAAGATTACTTTAAGTGTTGATTTGGCTTTTATTCTGTTTTTTTTTTTTTTTTTTTTTTTTTTTTTTTTGTTATTTCACCTCCCCAAGGCCCAGAAGGCCACTACAGATGAGGAGGCTACTTCATTGTGGTTATAACCCTCTCTCAACTCTATAACTCCGAAACACGAACCTTGACGAACAAGGCCGCTGCGCGGAGAAACAAGTTGAAAGATAAAAATAAATGCTAATTTTGGACAAAAGTAAGTTTACAAAATAACCGATAAGCATGCAAAAGCAGATAAGTCCTAAAATATAAAGTCTATGGACAGGGAACAAGTGCACCAATATGTGTAAAGTTTCTACTGTGTAGTGTAGTCTAATAATACATAAGAATAATGCAATCAATCATCATTCAGATCTTTTTTGAAATCATGTTATTTTTATTTTTCTTATTTCCCCATAATTTTTTTAGAGTGGACTTGTACATTTTGAAGGTTCACTCCTCATATATATACGATGTATTAGGTAAGATCTTTAAGATTATTGAATCCTTCCTTTCCAATCGTAGTATAAAAGTTGTCCTTGATGGACAGCACTCTTCTTCATATCCTGTAACTTCAGGGGTTCCTCAAGGTTTAATCGTTGGCCCAATACTCTTTTTAATTTACATTAACGATCTTCCAGATGTAAAAGCTAATTACAACGTAATTAGCTTTTTTATGTATGTATGTATGTATGTGTATAATCAGGGCCGTGCACAGGAAAAAACGCCCACCCCCTTTACTCCAAAAAAAAAAAAAGGCCTGCTTAAATTTTTTATTATATTACTGGAATATAAGTATAATTAAAAAGTCCAGCTGTTGTTTCTTACAATATTATTTTTCTTGTCTTTTGTTTAGCAAACTTTTCAATCACATCATGGAAATCAATATTTTTTGCTAATAGACACTCGATACTCAAAATGGCGAGGTCACTTGTTCGTTCTTGTCCCATAGTTGAGCGCAAAAAATTCTTGATGAGCTTCAATTTACTGAATGAACGCTCACTTGAAGCCACTGTCACTGGAATTGAAGCAAAAATACGCAATGCAATTACTATATTTCTAAAGAGTTCTCCAAGTTTCATTTCAGAAATTTTGTTTAATAAGTCAAATGGGGCAAGAGGTTCCTTTCCAAAATTTGCAGTATGAATTTGTTTTATGTGAAGCAATTCTTCAGTCAGTTCATTTTCGGTCACATCACAAGAATATTTTTGCGAAAAATGTGAGCAAGCACTCTTGATTTCTGCTTCTGACAGTTTTACTTCCACAAAAAAGAGAATATAGAAAGGATTTCTTGAATTGCTGTGAAACGTGCAGTAAGTCCATCAATTACAGAATCAAAAATGTGATAAAAAACCGTTCTCCGAAATGTTGCCTCCTCTCCTGATTCTGCTTCTGTTAATTCCGTAATTTGTTCATCACCTTTAATTTGCTCCCCAAAAAAACTTTTGCGTTTCACTTTTCTGTGGATTGGAAATTCAGAACTGATTTTTGCAACATCTGCAACTAACTTGGCTTCTTCTAAAATTGTAGGCCATTCCTCCCGAACAGATTTGAGTTGACTAATCAATGCTTCAATATTTTCCACCTCAATATCAATAGTTGCTTTTCTTGCCTGAATGACCTGGTTGCAGCGGTCAATCAATGTCAGAACTTTCAGCCAAATTCCAGACATGAGAACACATTTGAAGGAGCTCATATATTTTAGGGCACCTCTAATCTCAGTTTTTGCTTTAGGCGTGAGATTCAAGCTCTTAACTTCTTTCAAAGATTCAATGATTTGGCTCAAGTAATTATAGAAAGGGCGAATGCTGTCAAGTCTCTCAGTCCATCGTGTTCCTGATTGTCCATGCAAAGACACACCGTGAAGTCTCTTTTGCAATATTTCCCAGCGTTGCGGACTAGCAGAAAAGATCGTATATACGGTTTGAACAGTTCCAAAGAAAGTCTCAGCATCTGTACAGCTTGAGGCAGCATTCTGTCCACACAAATTCAATGAATGACAACCACAGGGTGAGAATACAGACAATGGGTTCTTCTTTTGTAGGATTGCTTGAACACCCTTATATTTTCCTGACATGTTGACTCCATTGTCATAGCCTTGGCCACGGCAGTCTTCAAAACAAATTTTTAATGTTTCCAAAGTTTTCAGAATTAATTCCGCAATATCAGATCCAGTCTTCTTGGCACAATCTGCAAAGATCAAAAACCGCTCTTCAATTAAAAATTTTCCAGGTTCTTTTTCATGTACATATCGAATGACAAACGAACTTTGTTCAGTATGGCTCACATCAGGAGTGGCATCAACCATAATTGAAAAATACTTTGCAGACTTGCACTCTTCTATAATTTGCCTGCGAACCTCAGCTGCACAAAGGCCAATGAATTCATTTTGAGAACGATTTGACAAGTAATGCGCCTGAAGACGTTGACCCTTGTCTTGTGATTGTTTAAATTTTATCACATGTTCCTTAAGAATTGGGTCATAATGCGTAATCAGTTCCAGCAATCCTAAGAAATTTCCATTATGAGAATCTCCAATTAGGTCAGATTTTCCACGAATAGCCAATCCACGTTCACCAAGAAACAGAATCACATCCAAGATTCATTCCAAGATTTTTCTCCAGGTGTCAGCTTCATTGAGAATTTGGCGATTCATCAAATGTTCAATTAACTGATCAGTTTTCATTCGAGCTTCCAATTCACACCACTGAATGTAGCATTGTTTATGGATTTTCAAATGCTCATGTTCAGGAATTTGACTGATGAGATTCTTCCACTTCTTTTCATATCCCCATCCTCCAATCATTGCAAGGGATGAAGTCATGTGTGGAAGTTAATTTCTAGGTAAAAATAATCAGCATGGAAAACAAAACAATGCTGTCTTTGCTGGGCTAAATACAAGCCAATCCCGCGAGAAGGATTCCCCATTCGGCATTCTGCTTTTCAAAACTGACATTGGAAATATGTGATTTCCATTATCTTTTGGCATATCCAGTGGGAAAGGAATGTGACCAGCCATGACAAACTTTTGTCAAATGGCTGTTTGACATGTTTGTCAGCCATGACAAACATGTCAAATGGCTGCAACAATGCTGGTCCATCACTACTAGTGGTCCTTGTAGAAGTATTATCACTACCACTAATTTGACAGTCTTCAAAAGTGGCTAATTTCTCTATACTTACCAGAAACAGAAGATTGGATACTAGCGTCATATTTTTGCTTCGTTGAGCTAGTGTAAAGGGCATCTGATGTTTTAGGAGAAGTTGTAATTCCAACATCAAATAATGTTTGCCTTCCTTTTTGTAGAGCCGCTTTTTTTACTTTACTGATTTTTAACTTTGATGCACCAGATGGATACGTGCATTTCATTTTTATTTTTTTAAATACTTTCGTCTAATAGATATATATACATATATACATATATATATATATATATATATATATTTATATATATATATATATATATATATATATATATATATATATATATAATTATATATATATATATACATATATATATATATATATATATATATATATATATATATATATATATATATATATATATATATATATATATATATATATATATAAGAACATATATTTGTATATACAAACATATGTATATATATAAATGTATATATATACATATGTTTGTATATATATATATATATATATATTTTTATTTTTTTTTTTAAACATCTTCGCTTCCAACAAGGCTGCAAGCAGCCTTGTTGGAAGTTGGAAGATACTGAAAGAGAAAAAATGAAGATTGTAGAGCAAGATAACGATTGACAAACGACTTAAAAGATTGCTAATTATGAGTCAGGAAAGCAAGATGAAGGAAGCGAATTCCAAAGAACTGATGTTCGAGGAAAAAAACTAGACGAATAAGCGTTTTTGGAGCACTTAGGAACAGTCACAGAAAAAGGATGACACTTAATTGAATGACGAGTGACACGAGAATGAATTATAGTAGATGGCACAAGAGACACTAGCTCTTTAGAGCAGTGCCGATTATAGTATTTGTAGAAAAGAGAAAGAGAAGCAACATTATGACAATGTGATAATGGTTGGAGGTTGGCTGCAAGAGCAGGTCCAACTATGTTTACAATGCGTTTTTGCACCTTGTCTAAAAGAGAAAGGCCATCATTAGAGAATCCGCCCCAGATATGGCAACAATATTCCATACAAGGCCGGATTTAAGATTTATAGAGATAGAGAATAGAATCCGAAGTAAGAAAGTGACAAGCTTGATAAAGAGATGCAACCTTAGCAGATACTAATTTTGCAACTGATTTGATATATGGTTTTCAAGAAAGATTGGAAGTAAGAGTTAATCCTAGAAGATGAAGAGTAGGTGACTCATCGAGTACATCACCATTCATAAATATAGAAAAATCTAAATTATTGCGATAACTATTGGCTAAAAAAAATTGAGTTTTATCTGAATTAAAGTTCACCAGCCACTGTGAGCCCCATGCTGTAGCAGAAGTGAGATCCTTTTCAAGCTCAAATGCCCCCTCCAAGCAATCAGAGGGTGTTGGTTTCTTATCACGACAAGAATAAATGGTAGTGTCATCAGCAAACAATGCCACCTTAGATGAAAGAACATTTGGAAGATCGTTAATGTAGATTAAAAAGAGTATTGGGCCAAGGGTAGAACCTTATACCTTATACCTTATATACACGATTAAATAGTTAATACAAAATTTAAATATATAATAAATATATAATTTAAATATACAATTAATATAATTAAATGAAAAAATTAAATTTATTTTTATTAATCTATAAATTAAATTGTACAATCAAGCAAACCGCCTGTAAAAAAACTAATCCAAATACGCCATTTTTAAAATAAGATTTAAACACATTATAACTTTTCCCACTAAATTCAAGATAAGCATGTAGATAAGATTTAAACAAAAGCTCTTCCGCAGGGATCTTCTATAAATTACGCAACGCTAAATTTATTTTTAAAAAAATTATTAGATCTCAAGCTCATTTTTGAGGCAATTTTCATTAAACTTAATGAGCTATTTTTATTTTTTATGTAAGTTAAAGCTCTTGATGGGAAAAAAGAGAAGGAAAAAAAAACCTGGAATGTTATTGCCGCTGTTGGGGGCCCCCATAGGGTCCGGGGCCCCGAGCAATTTGCTCGGGTGACTCACGCTCTGCACGCCCCTGTATGTAATGTATGTATGTATGTATATAAATATATATGTACATTTATATATATATATATATATATATATATATATATATATATATATATATATATATATATATATATATATATATTTTCAAACAAAAACATATATATATATATATAAATATATATATATATATGTATATATATGTATATATATACAACGTGTATATATATATATATATACACGTCGTATTTGCTTTTACATCGTTAATTTTTTATAAAATAAGCTTTTTAAAACCACATTATTTCAAAATGGGGCAAGTTGGGGCAGCTAACTCTTTTAGTTTCTAACAGAATGATAAACTCTCTATAAAAAAATAATTGGCTTCACGAAGTAAGTCTAAGGTAAAAAGTCCTAGCACTATAAAAATCAGTTAAAACTCATAAAAATTGCATTTTTTAAATGCATTTTTTATTAGATGTATAAATACATATTTACATTTTTTTTATAAATTAAGATAAATTTATTTATTATCTTTGTATATAATAAATATTTAAATAAAAGGTTTTGTATTTAGGGAGAAAATTAAGTTTTAATGATCACATTTTAATAATAAAAAAAGAGCTGTTGTCGGTCATTTTCAAACAAAAATTAATAATTAAATCTATTATTTCAGTACTTATTTTTTTATACCGTTAGAAATATAAGAAACTGTAGAAAATAGTTAGCTAATAACATTGTTTAAATTTCACTACTCAAAAAACTATATTTTGGCCAAATTTCAAGTGTTTCTAAATCACTGTGGGATGGTTTAATCATCACTTGTACTATTATCTTATGAACTAATAGACTTTGTCTTTATCATCTAACAGTTTTTTAGTTCTTTTAGGTGGCGAGTTTTGCGGATGGGTTGTATTAGGCTCTGTCAAAATAATGTATTGACCCATTGGAAGTTCATAAAAGAGTTTGTCTTTCAGATTTTTAAGCCAAATAATTTATCTCATTTATAATACTTGTCTTCTCATTTGTACTTTGTACTAATTTAATAACAAATTTACAACTTTAGACAGCAGACTTTACTTTCCTTCACATAGATAAGTACCATGGAAACCTGGAAAAAACTAGACAAATTTTCTAAATAATCTTAATAATAAGAAAATATTTCAAACCAAGTTGTATAGTATCATAATAAAACCATCACCATATCATTCTATAGCGGCCACCAGATAATTCTATTACCTTAATTTTAGAAAATATATATACACACACATACATATATATTTATAAATACATAATATACAAATATACATACATACATATATATATATATACATATATATATATACATATATATATATATGCATATATATATATATATATATATATATATATATATATAAATATATATATATATAAACATATATATGTATATATACATATATAAAAATATATATATATATATATACATTTATAAATATATATATATATATATATATATATATATATATATATATATATAAATATAAAAATATATATATATATAAATATATATATGTATATATACATATATAAAAAAATATATATATATACATTTATAAATATATATATATATATATATATATATATATATATATATATATATATATATATATCAGGGATGCAGAGTCCCAAAAAGGACTCCGGATTTGAAAGTCACAAAAAGATTACTTCATACTAGTTTTTGGTATCCAGGAGCTCTAAAAATATAAATAAGTTTATTATCTACTGATAGGAAAAATATTAAGACTTTTAGGTTAGAGGAACAATAATTTTTTGAACCCGGAGTCCATATAATGACGGCAAGGACTCCGGGACTCCAGGACTCCGGGCTTAAAAACAATAAGTTTTAATCTTAACGCTTACTAATAATTTTTTTAAAGAAATAATTTTGTCGTTTGTAAAAAAGGGTTCGCAACGTTTTTTTTTAATTTTTTTGTGTTAGCAGTATGTTTATTATTAGAATTGCAGGTTTTTAATAATTTTTTTTATTATTATTTGCTAAGTTAATTTTTTTTCAAACATCTCCTAGCTGGCATATATATTTTTTTAAAGTCATAAGATTATTGTATAATTTATTTTAAATGACAGTTTGTTATATATAAAAATTATTCGTTTAAGATTTTTTGTTACTACTTTTAATTAAAAAATAAGTTTAAATGGATGATATTAGGCTAGAAGCAGATATTAGTTTAGAAAATGGAAATGTGAATTGGCAAGTTAATCATCACAGAAATGAAAGAGATTTAGGCGAGATAAAATTAATAATCGACAAAATGCTAAAAATGCTGCTAGATACGAAAGAATGCATTATTGCAATAAGTAATACTATTCCAGATTATAGTTATTTAGGAGAAATGAATTATATTTGTCAACATTGTGGTGAAAAATATTTTTTGTTGTCCTAATGGAAAGGTAGTTTTGTCGCAACCTTCACCATTTCCACAAGATTTACAAGATTTAAAGAAAACTATACTGATGGAAATGCCAATCTGAATTTTTTTAAATATACTAGAAATTATAATGCCTGTCTTTCTTTTGCTTTAGTTAACGCTAATGCAGTTCAACCCATGAATCATGGGCCACCATACTTTAGAATATGTGGTCAAGTTTTTCAGTGTATAGGAGGTAATCTTAGGTCAAATCAAGATGTTCCGCCGACATATTGTCAAATATACATCTATCAGGTCTTGTTACGAGATTTCACTGCGTAGTGAAAACGCATAACCCATTTTTAAGTAACTTAACTCAGCAAATATATTTTGCATCATTAGAAGTTATATTGCGTCACTACCGCCTTTTCAAGTACCGCATTGTAATTAAAGTTATTTTATTAACGTGTTAAAAATCATACAAACAGTTTTTTTTTTTTTCTCACTATAACAAAAGTTACAAATAAAATATAAGTTCTTACTTAAAAAATCATTTTTACTATTTTTTTCAAATATGAACTAAATTTTATTTAAAATAATGTTTGTTTATTTTCTTATAATTTTACAGTTGGTTTTTGGTTAATTTATTAACTGTTAATAAACTTTTTCTTATTTAATTTGTGAACTCTTTTTAATAATGTTTTTAAACAATAAAGAGTTTTTTTTTGTTATTTATCAGTTACCGATAACATATTCGTGATCATAATTTATTTTCATAAATTAAATGAACGTCATTAAAACTTTACGTTATTGAATTAACAATAAACAAAATATCTTTTTAATAAAATATTTACATCAAAATAAATCGTGCATTTTTTAAACTAATATGACAAAAAAAAAATTTATATTTAAAAGGAATTTATATATTTAATTCCTTAAGATAAAACTTACAAAGCTTTATTTTTTTTAACTAATTTTCAACCACAATAAAAAAATTTATTAAACAAAATGTTTCTTTAACAAAAAATCTATTAGTTTACAATTGCGGTTAAATGCTTTTACTTACGACTTTATTTCTTCTGAATAAACGTCACGTTAGCGACATCAAAAGATAATTGAAATATCTAAAAGATAAAAGTTTTTGCGTAGCGCAAAACTGCTGAGCGCGTAGCGCAAAACTGCTGAGCGCGTAGGCAAATTGCCTTTTGCAGGCAAAATGCGAGCTGCGTAATGCTTTTTAACAAGGCCTGATCACTTGCAGCAGTAAATTTTAGAATGTAACAACGTGGTAATGATCTTTGCTTAAATGATTTAATGTTTCGTTTGCAAGCTATTATTAGTGAAGAGAACCCATTTGCTCTTGCATTTAAAAACATTAATGAAGTGGAAGATAAAGAAATTCATCGAGCAGCTATAGAAATTGGCTCAGTGTCAGTTGTAAAAATGTCTTTACTTGAAGGGCAAGATAGACGTCGCTATAATCTCCCTTCACATAATGAAGTTGCAGTTGTATTTGTTGGTGAAGATAGTGCACCACCTGTTTCCAGGGAAGTTGTTATTTACCCAAGAGGTCATCCTCTTAAAACTATATCAAGTATGTCTGCCAACTTAGATCCTATGGTTTATCCTCTACTTTTTCCAAGGGGTGATGCAGGTTGACATAATCAATTGGTTCACAACCATGAACATGCTACATTGGTTAGAAATCATGTTACATTATCTCAGTATTACAATTATAAACTTTTGGTTAGACAATTTTTTCTTCACTTTTTTATGGCAAAAAACTGTTTCAGCAATATGCTGTTGATGCTATGTCAAAATTGAAGGCAGCGCCTTGCTTTCATCAGAAATAACCAAAACAAACTCAGAAGCGAGCAGTATGATGCCTTACATGAACATGTAAACAACCTTGGAAATGATCATAATGTTAGACCAGGGCATGTTGTAGTTTTGCCATTAACTTAATTTACTCTTTTTTTTTTAAATATATTTATATATAATTATTAAATTAAATATATATTTTAAATATTTAATATACAAATATATATTTAACACATCTTCTGTTACCTGTGAAAATGGTGAGGTTATGTTTTATATTTTGATTAAATAAAATTGCAAATATTTATAATTTTTATTACATTCTTCTATTTGTAATTTTAGAGCCGTTAACATTTGAGAGCTTTTGTAATTTTAGATTTGTTAACATTTGAGCTCTACAAAAATTATAGCTCCCAACACCCAGGGCTTCTCGGAGAGGTCCTTTAATAAGTGGTGTAGTAATGGCAGTATGGATGAGCTCTCCTTCAAATGGAGGGCTCATCCATACCAGGTAGGGAGACACCAAAGAAAAAATAGCAACCAAAAGGTTGTAAATGACTTCTATCAGTGAAGATATTTATAACTTTTTTGTTGCGGCTTTTTTTTCTGTGATTTTTTTTTCGGTGATTTTTTTTAAATTTGTAATTTTTTTTAAATTATATATTATGTTGCATATTTGATTTGTTTTGATCTTTTTTAATTAAAATTTAAATTGTTTTTTCACCAATTAAACTTAAATATAGTTAAATTGATTCATTATCCAATTATCATAATATAATGATGCTACTTTCTATTGCTAAAAATAATTAATTGGTAGTTTAATTTATTGAACTCACTGCTTTTAAAATTTACTATAAGCCAAGACAATATATTTAGCTATATAAATGCAATTTATATCTCAATTTGATTTTTTATTTTTAGTGTTTATAGTTTGGGTCCTTGAAGCATTTGTTATTTTGCTTTTTAGTTAAAATATTTTAAATCTATTGTGATGACTTTTAAATTAAACTAAAGTTTACTAAAAGCCAACATGAAATAGCTTCATTAAACAACACAGACAAGCTGCATCATGACAGCAACTGATGTATGACAACAGGTTACCAAAAGCAGGTAAATTGTTTTCCAGTTGTTTTTTTTTCTTTTCTTTTCTTTTCATGTCTACTTATCTGTTACAATTTTTATTCTAGGTTTGTCATATGACGCATTAATGCAATGTAAAAGATCAAAGTTTACATATTTTTTTAAATTTGTTATACACATGTTTGATTGTAAATTAAACTTTTTTTTTTTGAAATCTATTTGTACTCAATTGCTTGGTTATTTATAATTAACTTATTTTTAATAAATTTATTTAGTTGTGTGCAATTAACGTTTTTAAGATTTTCTTTTTTAAAGAAAAATTACTCAAGGAGATACCAAAAAATTAATAACTCCTGTATAATATAAGTTAACTTCATATTAATCTTAGTAATTAATTAAAGTTCATGTTATAAAAAATATTACAAGAATTTAGTTGATATTTTTGTCAATTTAAAGCATGATGAAGTGTAATTATTTTGTGTCAGTAACTAAAAACGCATTGTGTTGAACTTAGGAATGTCGAGGGAAATGGTTCTGCCTTACACTGATTTGACCTATGTCAGTTGTAAATTACTCAAACAATGTTAAATAATAATTGGTAAATTATTTTACCTCCTCATACTTTTTATGTTAATTTTACAAATGGATTAATTTTTTTAATTTGAAGGCATTTTTCTAAAAGGGTATCAGTCCAGGTTTCACAAATATATATATATATACTGACCATAACACGTATTACAGATTGCTTTTCAGCTAATATTTATAAATGCATAATATATAAATATACATAAATATATAAATATACATAAATATATAAATATACAAAATTATATAAATATACATAAATATATAAATATACATAAATATATAAATATACATAAATATATATATATATATATATATATATATATATATATATATATATATATATATATATATATATATATATATATATATATATATATATATATATATATCAGGGTGGTCGGTCAAAAACTAATTTAAAATTCCAGGATATTTCCAGAACTTTTCCAGGATAATATGGGGTTTTTCAAGGATATATTGATCTATTCTTTGATTTGCAGGATTTATTGCAAAATAGGATATTTTTCCAGGACTTTTCCAGGACCTATCAAATTCCAGGACATTTCCAGGTTTTCAAGGACTGCTGACCACCCTGTATATATATATATATATATATATATATATAGACACACACACACATATTTATAAATACATATACAAAAATCATATATATATATGTGTGTGTGTGTGTGTGTGTGTGTGTGTGTGTGTGTGTGTGTGGCTGTGTGTGTTTGTCTGTGTGTGTGTGTGTGAGAGTGTCTCTATGTAAATATATATATATATATATATATATATATATATATACATAAATACATATATATATATATATATATATATATATATATATAAAGATACATACATAAATATATATATGTAAATATATACATATATGTATATATATATACAAATATATGTGTGTGTGTGTGTGTATATGTATATATAGCGACAATACAATAACAGATTAATATAATAATAGATTAATAACATACAATGCTATTAGTGTTTGGTAAGGCTGTTGCTAGATGCTCCGCAATTAGAACTTCAGAAAGATCTTTCCATATGAAAGAGCCTAAAAATATTATTCTCTGTAATATCTGGGTTAAAAATAAAATAGATTAAAATAAAAAAATAAAAACTTTATTGATAGATCGCCTGCCCAAACAAAACTCTCCGTCAATATAGCAGTACCCCTTGTATGTCTACCTATTTGTCAGTCACTAAAGTAGCACTCCTTGCATATTCTACGTATTTATCATTCAGTGTGTGTAAACAGTAAAAAAGAAAAAGAAAACATTAAGAATTTTTTTATTTTATTTAAAATTTAAATAACATTTCCATCAACTAAGTTGAGTTTTTATGGCTTTAAATAAAGTGATAAATTAAATTAGTTTCCTCAATTAAATTTAACAGTTTTTACATAAAGTGCATTTGAGTTGTCAAAAACCGGTTTTTACCACAAATGATAAACTTAGATGTCAAACTATAGAAATATATATATATATATATATATATATATATATATATATATATATATATATATATATATATATATATATATATATATATATATATATATATATATATATATATATATATATATATATATATATATATAACAACCTTCAGAATTAGGAAAAATGAGGTCAGCAATAAGTTACCAACTTCAAACTGATAGAGGTCGGCAAAAAAATTTTACACTAAAGGGTTACCATAAAAGATAGAAATGAGGTCGACCATTATTTGCCAACCTCAAACACTTTTAGGTCTGCAGTTATGTCAACATTGCTGAATGCCGACCCTAATTCCGAGGGCTGATATATAACACTTGTTCCATAAAATTTGAGATTAACTTGAATTAGCGATATTTAATTAGTAAGCTTGATAAAATAATTAGTATTTGGTATCAAATGAAAGCTCTATCTTTCCTCTTTTAATTAGCATATAAATTCTCTGATTATTTTTTGTTTAGATAACAATTTAAAATGCCAAATCCCTAAAAAGTCGTGTGTATAATTTTTATAAAAAAAAACATAAAGATGAAAAACACGTTGTTTGGAACCATTTCAAGATGGAGGGCTACTCAAAAGCTACAATTTATAGATATATGAACAGTTACGAACAAAATAAACCATTGGGTCGCAAAGCTGGAAGTGGAAGAAGGCCTACTCTTAATACACAAAATAACCGCATCAAATTAAGGAAAATGTTTAACAATCGAAGAGGTGTGTCACTTTCAAAGGCTTCTAGAAAACTTGGTTGTAGCAAAAGCACCATCGGACGAATCTTAAAATGCTTTAAAAAGCCTATTCTTTGTTATAAAAGAAAAAAAAAGACCAAGCAGAACTCCTGAACAAAGGCTTTGGGATCGCCGAAAAATGTGGTCAACTTAATTCAAAATATCTCAACCATGAATTTATTATTGACGATGAGTCATACTTTACTTTGTCAAATAGCACACTGGCTGGTAATAATACATACTATTCAAATGTTCAAAAATTGACACCAGACATTGTAAAGTATTATGATGTTGCAAAATTTGAAAAAAATTTACTTTAATAGATCTCCCCTCGAGGGGTCACATCTATTTACTTTGTTCCTTCTGGCCAAGCTATAAAGCAAGAGATCTATTTAAAAGAGTGTTTACAAAAGCGCTTGCAACCTTTTATTAATAAATATTATCGAGACACCAAGTATATCTTTTGGCGCGATTTAGCAACATCTCATTATGCTAATTCCGTAACAAAATGGTTAAAAACCCAGAAGATACCATTTGTTCAAAAAAAAGACAATCCAGCAAACTTACCAGAAACTTGTGCTATAGAGGATTTTTGGGGAATGCTTAAGCGAGATGTGTACAAGAACGGATGGTCTACAAACAATATATCAAACCTTGAGCGTCGGATTTGTTATTGTGCCAGTAGACTTGACCTAAATGCTGTATAAAAGCTGGTACAAAGTACCAATACCAGACTTGATCAAATTCGAAGATATGGAGTCTTGTGACAAATTTATTTCTATTTTCCTATTCTGCATATTTAATTATAAGAACACATCAAAAAAAAAATTTTTATCGTGTTTATTTAAGTTTTTATTTAAGTTTAAAGCTAGTCTCAAATTTTATGGAACAGGTGTTATGAATATAAATTTGTTTCTACACCTGCACTTAGATATTATTTCATTTTTTTAATTTAATATATTTAGATTTTTGAAGAATAGAATTTCATGCTTTTTATTTTAGATAATACATGTTTTATTTACAGGTTTATAAGCTTTGCATGTCTAATTATAAATGGTATTTTGCTTATATCGATGTAGAATTTATTGATAGCTTGGTATACAAGGTTTTTTGTTAAACATTGCACAGTGTTGTCTAAAAATTGCCAGAATTGTCTAAACACGGCAAAACTATTTATGGGTTAAATATAGACATGATACATGTTTATAGAGGTTTTAGGGGCAAAGGATTTCATTTTGGGGCTCCATTTTAGTTTTGGAGTGGTCATAACCACACAAGTGGTTATTTTAGGGGTTGTCAAGGATGGTCATGGGGTGTCTAGATGATTTTTAAATTAGATGGGACATGTTGTATAACTAAATATAGGTAACTGTTGTCATGGAACTCAAATCTGGACATATTTGGTCTTTAGAAGTAGCCATGACAACTCAAATAGTTATTTTAGTGGTGGTCAAGGGTGATCCTGAGATGTCACAATGATTAGAAGGGATATGTTGTATATCTAAACATAGGTAATTGCGGTCAGGGAATTTGAAATTTGACATACTCGGTCTTCAAGAGTGGTCAGCTTAGATGATTATTTTAGGGATGGTCAAAGGTGGTCCTGAAATATCTGATGGTTTTTTAATTAGATGGTACATGCTGTATGTCTAAATATAAGTAATTGATATCAGGAAAATCAAATCTGGTTATATTTGGTCACCAGTGTGGTTATGATTGCACAGGTAGGTTTGGTCATGGGATGTTAAGACATTTTTGTGATTTTTATTTATTTTATTTACTTAATTTCTTCGATGTTATGAATATAAACAAATAACATTCAATAAAATTTAACTTTATTAACATATTTTTTTATATATATAAGAATTTAGGTGATGACATACATCATACATTAGTATGTCAAGAACCCCTTAGCCTCCTCAGGTTGATTGGTCTTTTATGATCATACTAAGGTGTCCAGAATAAAGAGGAGTCAGGAAAAAGTCTTTGATTTTTTCCTGACTCCTCTTTATTCTGGACACCTTAGTAACGTAGCTGTAAAGCATTTTCATCATAAGATCATAATTTGTTTGAGGCCTGAAGAATTTCATTGAGTAGTGATCTCTGTTGTTTTAGTCCAAAACATTAATATTAGGGTGTATGATATACAAACATTAATATAGGGTGGATGAAATGACTATTTTTCACAATTAAATTACTGTTTTTCCATTTGATGGGCGTTATTTAAATACAAAACACATTTGACACATTTAAAGAACAATTATCTAGATGAAAACGACATTTTAGAAAAGTTATTTAGACAACATTAAAACTAAAAGTACTAGATGACGTAGTTTTCTCACTTTCAACACAATGAGAAACTAAAAAATCTTTTTTCTTCTTGTAAACTAAGCTCTTCTTTTAACATAAATAAAAACTTTTTGCATACATAAATACAAATAATAAATATTCTCTTCAGTGACAGATCCAGCATTTTTTAGTGTTTGAGATGTACTCTGAACATTTGTATGTTTATACCTAAGTTAAATAATAATGCTTTGCAAAAAATTGAGATGATTGAAGGCTGGGAATAAATAAGCACTAAAATTTTATCCCCCACCCCCAAACATGAGGACAACAAGTTGATAAAATATTTTGTGTACTATTCTCAACTGACTTATATTCATCAATAAATTTTAAGTTGCATAGCATTATCTTTTAGCATTCAAAAATTATGACCATATAAAGTTTAAACCCCTCTCAATTTGAGAGGGTTACAAATTTTATATGATAATAATTTTTGAACACTGAGAGATCATACTATGAAACTTAAAATTTATAGATGAATATAAACCTAATTGAGAATAGTACAAAAAATATTTTATCAACTTGTTGCCGTCATCCTTACTTATTCCCAGCCTCCAAATCCTTATTTTTTCCTCCTTCATAAAATGTTTCATAACTTCACAATAACGTTAAAAGAGCTATTTAATTGTGAGTGTGGGGGGTTTCTAGATTACATTTATTAAAAAGAAATTACTCCAATATAAAAGTTGGTTTTTAAGGATATTGCTCATCTCTGGCCCACTGTGCACTGGTTTAATAAAGGGCAGGTAATCTTAATATGGCAGTTGCAGTTGGTTTTAAGTGAAAATTTGTTACAGTTTATGAGGCAATTGTGAGCTTATTATTAAATTTTAAATCCACATGGCATACAGTTGAAACTTACTATTATTGTGTTTCTGTTAAAACTTAATCTTTTTGTAGTCAGCATCAGGTCGGCAAAAAAAATTTGATTCAAAGATTTTATTATAAAACATAAAAATATAGCCTGAGTTTTTTTGCTTCAAACCCTCAAACCCTAATTCCAAGGGCTATATATATATATATATATATATATATATATATATATATATATATATATATATATATATATATATATATATATATATATATATATATATATATATATATATATATATACATTAATAATTTTAAATATCTTCTACAAAATATACTGCTTGAATGTTCTTAAAAGAACAGAGCAATAAAAAATTACTAGAAAATCATTTATAAAATTTTTATCGTTTTATACTGAGTTTTATTTTTATAAAAAAAAACTGTTGTAATTGTTAAATTCTTTGACTTATATAGAAGACTTACCTAAAAATATTTAAAAATATCTTTTTATAATACCAAGTTATAAACTGTAGCACCTATGTTATACTTTAATGTATGTTTATTTATATCGTGTCAATCAATGCAAAAAATTCTTGTCTGTGAAAATTTTATCAATCTTGAACCTAGTGTTTTAAAGTTAGAAAATTCAAACTACAAATATTTATTCTGATATATAATTTTATATATATTTTAACACTTATTGTTTTAAAAGTCAGAAGTAAAAAGTCATGAACAGAAGGGACCAATAGCTGGAATATGTCACTGGAAGTAAATCACTCCTATGGATATACAATCTACATAACTTTAATATAATATAAATGTATCTAAATATTAATAATCTAATTCAATAGTAGTAGTGTCATTCACTTTTGTTTTTAAAGTAGTTTCTAGACTTTTCTAATTGTGTTTCTTTATTCCATGCAGTCTTTCAAGCAAGGTCTGCAAGAAAATTAGAACCAATATATTTTTTGTACTCAAGAAGAATTGACGCTGTTTATTGTTTAATTTTACAATTAAAATTTAAATAAACATTTGTTTGTTGATGGTTGTTTTTATTTTTCTAATTTTTATAGCCTGTTTTCTTTTTAAAGAAGAATTTAGTAATAAATTACTGGTAAAGTAATTTTTTTATTAGACTAATTAGTTTGCACATACTATTGCACAGTACTTATAATTAGTACTGTGCAATTTCTTTTTGGTTCAGTTTTGTCTTTTTCAAAATATTTTAAGGGAGTTTTTGTTAGATTTTTAAGATCAATTGTAAAGTATTAAATTGCTTTTTAGTAAATTTTATTTTAGGCAGTCAAACTGATTTTGATTTAAGTTAGCTCTCTCTATTCAGTTTTATTTTAAGTTAGAATTTTCATTATGTATTTAAAATGAAAAGTTAAATAAAAAAAAACTGTTATTTATAGACGTAAATTAATATATATAAATGTGAGTATATATCAGTATAATTTAGATTTCTCTGTATCTATATGTATATTTTCTTTTAGAAAAAATAATGAGTAGATAAAGTAAATAAAATTCAGTTAGGGGTACTCTAAAAAAAAGATAATACTTCTTTGTTGTATTATGCTTTTTTTAAAAGGTATTTGAATATATATTTATCAAAAATTTTTAAATATGTTCTTAAATGGTGTAATCTTTTTTATTACTTTAGATAAAAGTATACTGACTGCAGTGCTTCATTTTTATTAACAATGTTGTACATTGTAATCTGGATTCTTTGTTAAATCAAAAATAATTGATACTAATAAATGCTGGTATAATATATAAATATACTTGTTGTTATAATATATAAATATTAATATATAAATATAACTAATACATAAATATTAGATAAATCTAAGTTCATTTCATAAACAATTTATATTCATTTTTTTTCATCATACTATTATGTAAATTATATATTTATATATCTATCTAAACTTATAAAAAGATATGGATTTATAAAAACCTTAAATAAAATTATTATAGGTTTTTATTTTAAAAATTGTAATTTTGTATAATAAAATTTTGAATCAACAATGTGGTTTTATTTAGACATAATGGGGTAGAAGTTTTACTACCATTATCATTATTTCCATAAGCTTTACAAGATTTATTTACAGGATATTATATGTATCATAATTCCAATATGAATTTTTTTAGATATATTATAATTTATAATGCCTGTCTTTATTTTTTTTTTATTTACTGATAATGTGGTTTAACCAATGAATCATAGGCCGCCATGTTTTACAATATGTGATCAAGTTTTTGATTGTGTAGGTAATCTTAGGCCAGATCAAGGTATCCCCCCCCCCCTCCCCAACATATTATCATCTGAATATCTCTGATGCATTTACAGCAGTAAATTTAAATCCAGTTGTATTTATTGAAGATGGTGCTCCAACTGCTTCCGGGTGGAGCACCGTCTTCAATAATCTTTTATAATTGGATAAATTCCAAATTTATTTACCCAAAAGGTCATTTAGAAGTTATATTCAAGATTTTTTTCAACAAGATGAACATTCTAGAATTATGCCTGGTAAAAAAGATTGTGTGAAGGTTAAAAGTGGTGCTCCACAATAAAAAAGAATATTGTTGTGCAACCCTCATGAGGTTTATATTGATTTTAAAAGTAAATACCCTAATTTTAAAATAGGATTTTCAAAGTTTTGTAGTTTGCGTCCAAATTGGTGTATTAGTGTGGGACCAAACAGAACACACTGTGTATGTGTTTGTATTCACCATCAAAACTCAATATTGCTTGTAAATGCTGTCCAATGGAATGTTACATACAAAGATTTAATGTCAAAATTAGTACGTGATACAAGCAATAATGAATTTAATCAATGGCAAAATACTGATAGATCACAATTAATTACTCAGACAGTTAACTTATTTGAATATAAAGTACTAGTTGTTTCTCACATTAATTAACTAACTTCACATTCATATATTGCTAAATGCCAAACTCACTATTGGGCATTTCCATTCCAGTGAGTCAAAAAAAATGAAATTTTAAAACAAATTTAATTCGGAAGATGGATTTCAAAAGAAGATAGGTGATATTTTGATTATCTAAAAAAAAAATTATAGAAGACAAGTTTTTCTTCATGTCTTAATTATTCAAACTTTGCAATAAATAAATAAATTTTTCAAGACAAAAAACAAAAATTTTTATTAGATGCGATTATAATATTTAAAATTGATATCATAGCCCAGTTTTTTTGATTCTTAATGATGTTTTTTAACATTTCATAATCATAAATTGCAACTAAGTAGCTTGGAGGTATCTTAAATTTTATGCTAAAGTGAACAGCATTTTGAATTTCCGTGTGTGATTAAAAAGATCTAATTATTTAGAAAAAGAAGTGTTAAAAAGTTTCAATAAAAATGATTTTTTTTACTTTGCGTATTTTTAGGTTACTGAATTGAATGGCAAAAGTATTTTTTTTCTTTTATGACATTTTAGCATCGTTTTTTTGTATCACGCACAGACATATCACGCACAAACAAATATTCATCTCTGCATAGTAATTATTTTTTTTTAGCTTTATAACGTTTATATTATATTTATATGCATATTTGCTAATTTTTATTAGCAAAAATTTTATTTGCGAGAAAATATCAGTAGAATGGCTCTAGGACGCAAAGATGTTGTTATTAATAAGAAAGCAAAAGAGAAGGTATGACACATTGTTTATATGTAGGAATCGCATTTATATAATAAGGTTTTTGTAAACAATTTTTTATCTTTTTTTAGAAACAAATTTATCGCATGCTGATGACCATAGGAGAAGCATATTCACTTTTTAAAAGTGTGCATATTAATTTAAGTGGGGAAATCTAAGTTTTACGATCTGCTGCCATTCTATGTCAAGCTAGTAAATGATTTTCCCCACGATATTTGCCTTTGCATATACCATGAAAATTTCAGATTGTTAACGAATAGTCTTCAAAAAAAAAATTTAATATTAGGCCAGACATAGTTGACAGATCTGTGTGTAATCAAAACAACCTATCTTGCATGTTTATGGAATGTAAAGCGAACTGTGGGTTGCCAAAGTTTGATGAATATGTTCCTAATGTAACAGACTCATTTGGTGCTGATAGAAAAAACCTCAAAATGAAAGTTGCAGATATGAAACTTTTGGTTATTAAATTTTCATTTTTTCAGATCATCTCAATTACAAATGAGTGTATTACCCAAACCAAAATGAGATCGATGAGACGCTTCTTAAAGATAAATTAAAAGTCAAGGGTATTCGTGGCCACCTCTCTTTTTTAATATTGATGGTGCTTATATGGCAATTTGTAACCAATCAGAAATGGAAAATATTTGTTAAGAATTCATTATCAAGAAGAAGTGTTACAACTAAACTTATTGTTAAAAATTTGATATATAAATATTTGATATCTTTCTTACCTTTAATATATTATTAACTATTATTATATTATTTTTCTTAAATATAATACATTAAAGTATTGTTCTTTAATCAAACATTTAATTAATTAGTATTGATATATATGTTATTTATGATAGTCGCAATCAATTTATTTCCAAAAATACAATCCAAAAATGACTTATGTTTGCATGTTTTGTTCGTTACTTTTTTTTGTTTGTCTGTGATTTTGGTTTAAACTACTATCGTGGAGCAAAGATACATTGTTAAATTCTGTAACTTTATAATAATCTTTAAGAATGCTTGTATAATTACCTATAAAAAACAAAACACTCGTTACTAATACATTTCAGAGAAAATGGGGTTCATTTATTAATTTATTATTTTTTGCTTTTTTCTGTTCCGTGCGTGACTCCATTAAAAAATTTATTTATTCTACAATGAAGCAACCCATAGTTACCATACTTTGTATAGGCAATATATACATAGATGTCAATTCAATAAAAGTATGTCGATGATTACAAATTGCATTATTTTCAAAATAATTAATGCAACAGATGCAATGTTCCGTGCATGATTTTTTGGAAATGCCCTATTTGAAAGAGCTAAAAAATAATTTAGGTTACAATGAATGTATTATACAGGCAGATTTTGCAGAGAACTATCAATTTGTTTTACAGGATGAAATACAAAGTTATCATTGGAATAAACATCAATGTACACTACATCCAGTTGTTATATTTTAAGGAAACTTCAGCAAATATTCAGCATAAGTCATTCTGTTTTTTAAGTGATGACAATGATCATGATACATGCTTTGTGTATGAATTTCAAAAGAAAATTGTAGAGTACATTAAAGAATATTTTGTTGGTATCAATAAAGTTTATTATTTTTGTGATGGATGTTCTGCTCATTATGAAAACTATAAAAACTTTATAACCTATGCCACCATAAGGAAGATTTCAAAATTACAGCTGAATGGGTATTTTTTTGCAACTAGCCATGAAAAACCCACTTGTAATGGGATAGGTGGTACCATTGAAAGAATAACAGCCAGAAAAAGTTAACATAGATCATTGAAAAACCAAATATTGACAGTTGATGATATGCTTGAGTTTTGCCTCACCAATATAAACACAATCATTTATTATAAAATTACCAAAGAAACAGTTAATGCAAGGCAACAGCAACAAAAGAAGCGATTTGAAATGGTCAGCAAAACTGTTCCAGGTACCAGAAGTTATCATCATTACATACCCATTTCAAAACTTGAAATTAGTTTTAAAAAAACAAGCAAGCATCAATGTATTGACAGATTTATAGTGTTAAAAACAGTAATGTCTGATGTTGTAATTGTACCAAATCAAATGATATTCAAATTAATTTTTTTCACCCTCACGGTCCTTCTCAAAACTTCATTTGGCCACAGAGAGATGATATCTGTTGAGTACCATTGTTGAGTTTGATTGCAGTAATCAATGTCCCAACAACAAAATCAGGGCAAACATATAACATTGATGTGAAGGATTATAACACTATAATTAATAAATTTTAATTTTTTTGAATTTTTAATTTTTAAGTTTTGTATATTACTTTTGTTTCTTGAACTTCTTTCCAAGTACTCTATTTGTTTTCGAATCTTTGTTTTATAAGTTTATTTGTCTTAGTTTGATAAATATGAAACAAATATTTTATAAGTAATAAATTTAAGTATATTTGAAGTTGTTTTTATTTGTTTTAAGACCGCAATCTGATACTTTGAAATAGCTTCAACTAAACTATTTAATACAACTTCTGAAAAAAAACTAAATTTGTGATATACATCTGCATTTATATAAATCCCCCCCCCCCCCTTTAAAACTATTTTTTAGGATCACATTCTATAAAATTACAAAAAAAACAGAAACAGCTAGGCAACAACAACTAAGAGAACAGTTTGATGTAGCCAAAACTGTTTTAGTTACAAAACAGTCAAATTTACCTTTTTCTTGTTTAATTTATCAAAATACCTGTTTTTTAAGCAATAAACTTAAGTAGATTTGACCATGTTTTTATTTCTGTTTTAGAAAAACCACTCTCCAATTCTTTATAATAACTATAACTAATAACTATTCAAGACAACTTCTAAAAAAAAAAAAAAGTACAAATTTTCAGCTATCCAACACACATCTAACAAAAACTAGGACCGAAACCATGTTTAAATATGGCAGATTTTTGTTGGTTGGTATATCTTAGTAACCGATTGAAATTAAACGATAAAATTTTCAGGATGTTCCTAACTTACTAAAATCTTTAAGTGGTTTTAAAATCAGCAAAATCTGAGACTTAGGGCTGCATGCCCTGGATGTTTTCACATGGAATCCCCCACCATTTAGTGCCAGGTGGCCTTGATATCTGTTAAATATTTTTTATTTAAGACGCTTTGGAACTAACACTAAGTACGAATCTTACAATAACTGGTATCCAAATATAAATTCTGGAATTTGTTAAGCAACATATCCTTTTTTTTTTTTTTTTTTAAATTACTAATTATAATTTCTTGGACTCATCAGATATGTTCTACTTTTTATATTTTAATTGAAATTCAAATTTATATATATTTAATTTTTATTATGTTCAAACATAATTGTATTCTCTTATTTTTTAGTTGTCATTGCTTTATTAGTTTGCTTATTGTTGAAACATGGTTTTAATTTAGTAAATTTATGATATGAAATCTACTGTGTTAATTGTTAGTCAACAGTTAAGAAGAAACTGGAATTCTAAACTATTGAGATAAGAATAATTTTGTTTAGTGGTAACATTAAAAAACCTTTTTTTTTTATGTTTAATTGTGCTATAGCTATTTTGTGCTATATTGGTCACATTTGATTATAATGATCAAATTTTAATTCACTCAATATAATTACTTTTGTGTAGAACTAGGGCATCAAGTTAGCTAAAATATGACTTTCAGTATGTGTGAACAACAGTGTGACCAGACTGTTATATTAGCTGACTATTTTTTATTTTTACTCCTTATTTTCTAAAACACAATAATAAATAGGTAAAACAAGGCTTTTGTAGTTTAAGATGATCTTTTTTTTTGTGGGTGTTGTCAGTTGTACTTGGCTTGCTTTTTCTGGTGCTTCCTGTTATAAAAATTAACTTGAGTTAAGTGTTCTTTTTATGTCGCTAACTAAATGCCATAACAAACAAAAGCAAGCAGAACTAAAAAGATTATAACATATTTAGATAGGGCTGCCATCGTCCCAGTTTATACGGAGGAGAGAGCAACGCTAATCTATTTAAAACTTTTATAGCGTTCTTCTGCAGCCTTATATAAAGAGAACTTTATATTTTATTATATTTTTCAGATTACACATACACAAGTTAAATTGTTATTAGTGATCTATTTATTAATAACCTGTATTACAGGTTGCATACTGCTAGTAGAAAATTAAACAAAAAGAAAGAAACAAAGAATAAAACAAACTCACCTATAAGTATCATTGGATCTTCTTCATTTTCTTCTTTTATTTTATTATACTCAGAAAACAAAGACTCACGAACAAATCTCACAACATCAATTATTTTTTTAAATACTTCAGCTGCAACAAATAGAAATTTACCAATAAAAAAATATATTATAAATATAATATAATTTAAATAAATAAAGTTTAGCACTAAAAACAAATCATAAATCAAAAAATAATAATTCACCCTGCTTAATGGCTTTGGTACTTTTCAACACATTTTTTGTAATTTTCAGAACATGATAGCCATTCTAAAACAAACATAAGCAAAAAATGTTCATACAGTTGGATAAATACAATTCTGTTGTTCTTTAATGCCATAAATAAGACAAAGTTGTTTAGTAAAATTTTAAACCAAGTGATTTACAAGCTTTAAATAAAGTATTCTAGTTGTTCAATTGTATTTTCTTATGCAAATAACAATATAAGTTGAGAAAGGTGCGCCAAAAAGTAAAAGATATGCACAGGAATTGAAATTGAATCTGAAAAGAAAAAGTAAAGAAAAGACTTAAGCATCTTATTGCCTCAATTTTAATAATTTTTAGAAAAGGGCTGATACCAGCACTTGCACAAAAAATTTTAATTAAATAAATCAAAGAAAAATGTTTGTTCTTTGGATAAAATAACTACTTGTAAATTGGCCAAAGCATAATGTTGAAACAAATACGTCAGAGCTTGAAAGAGTCAAAAAATCCCCTAAATAGAGAGACTTCACACATATGACACTTCACAGTACATGGAAGAGCTTGAAAGAGACCTTTTCAATCAAAAAAAGAAAGTGTCAATTAGTAACAGTTCAAATACCAAATTAAGTTAGCATCTGAACTATTCAGGCAATTTTCCTCAATTGAATGGATAGTTTTGATTCTCTCAGAACAAACAGCAGCTTAACATGTGATACACAGTCATGGAACTTAACATATTTTAAAGATAAACTTGTTAAACAAGAGGGGAAAAAAATTAAATCTTTTTAAGAGAAAAAAAATCAATTCAGACTCTTTTCAAAAATTATTTAAAGCGATTATCACAAACGAAAAAAAAAAATTATTCAAAAGATTCACTAATCTATTTTGCTATCAAAATGAAACCAGGAAAAATCTAGAAAGAACATTATTGCTGAATAATATCGACAATAAAACTGCCACTTAGGTGGCAGAATATAAAATTTTAAAGGAACCTGAAAAAAACTTCTAATTAGAACAACATAAAATAATATACATTTTTTAGTTGAGTTTTCTATTGCAAGTAACAACCTGTTTTCGGGTACAAAGAGTGTGTTTGCTAGCATGCTTAAAAAATTTGAAAGGTGACTCGAAGCAAAATTTCAGTTTATGTTTTTGCTGAGTAAGAGAATTACAAAATGTAGTATTATTCGAATAACTATTATTAAGAGTTTGATTGCACCCAGCAAATGCATTTTGCTATGTGTATGGACAATATATAAAGAGAAAAGCAATACACATTAAGTGCTTGCACATTTTACAGCATGCTATAAATAAAAAAGCAGCTCACTTATTTGGTAATGCTTTATGTTATAAAATTTCAATGATTTTGATCTTATACCATTTAAGGAGTTGCAACTGACAAAATCTCCTTCAATTTTCAAAAAAAAACCAATTGTTTACCAGAACTTATAAAATAACTTTAATATTATAGGAGTTTAATATTATAGGAGTTTAATATTATAGGAGTATTATTATAGGAGTTCATACAGGAACTATGACAATTATAAAATTTTATTTTTAACTCATGTAAAAATTTTATTTTTAAAAATAATTTTTTTAGTGCAACAAAGTTTTAAAACAAAAACATTTAACAAAAACCCTCTTTGACCAAATAATTAGATTTAAGAAAAAGATAGTACAACAGGGCAAGAAGAGTTATAATAAATAATCCTTTCTAACATAAAAATAATTTTTTTGCCTTGATGGCCCAGATTAATGGAACTATTATTTATGTAAAGAACCAGTAGTACAGCTATGGCACCAGATAGATAGGTGGTGTTTCATCATGGCATTTGTTTAAAAAAATGAAGGGTAAAGGCTACCTTCTATTTGTTAATGAACTTTTACAACATGAAGAATTTGTCATTGTTTGTAAAAATTATTATTTCCAGCAAAACAATTTTCATACAGATATCAGTCATAATAGAGAAGGATTATAACTGTGAAGTTAAAAGTATGACATAGCTTGATATAGTTTTATATATGAAAACTTTCTTTGGTTTTAGATTCCAATAATGAATTTTTGGTCAGCCCAATAATAAGCTTCTGACACACAGACTCAAGCAGTAAAACTAGTAACAAATCACAGAAAGTGTCACTATATATTTTCTAACTTCAATATGGGCTGTGCTTCTACAATAATATGACTGGTCTACTCGAGGCTATAGGATTCATCTGCAACCTGAGTGAATAGAACCAATTCTAAGTTTATTCAGGAGCCTCAAAGCTGTGCTTTTTCATAGAGGAAATAACTACACCTTACTCCCTATGACTCATTCTGTTTATTCTGAAGAGTACAACTGTCAAAATGCAAAGTGTTTTGAAATACAACGACTATAAATGGGAGGTCATGAAAGAGAGGTGATTAATGACTTTAAAATGACATCATTTCTGATGAACTATTAAGTCCTAAAAAACTGAATAAACTGAACAGAAAAGTCATAAATCTAAAAAACTAGTATCCAAAACTGTCACAGTTATGGAAATGATGTTGATGTATGATTAGGTTATGATACAGTGTATTAACTATGACTATGAATAACTCGGCCAAAAAAAAAATTCGCTTTATTTAAATTGAAATTATCAACTTGAAAAAATATTTACTGAGAAAAAAAAGTAAACATGGAAAAAATTATAATTAGAAAACTTAAGCAAGTCTTAAGCATTGAAAATGTAGATTTTATGTAAATTTTCAAATACATAATAAACACCATTGTTTTTTTTAACTGGCACATTATCTAGTAATAAAACAAAAACTAAATTTAAAAAATCACCTCAACAGAGCGTTCACACACAGGAACAAGACTAAAATAAATAGAATATTTAGTATTTTCATGCTGTTTTTAGATCTATATTAAAATTTAAATAAGAATTCATAAACCATTTGGAAACTAATTATGTCACTCACTAACACTTACGCTGAAAATGAGACCAAAGGCTTAAACAGATACGTATACAGTTTTTGACTGAACGATTTTATTTTAGTTTTAAAATCCTGAACCATTTGCATTGCTTTAATCAGGTCTGCCACATTTATATTGCCACCTAAACGAAGAATATTTGTAACAACTTTTTTTGTAAACTTTAAAAAGAAAATTAAAATTAAAAAGGTATAAACAAATTAAGCATTATTTTTAAAATTACTAATTATTTTGCTGAAAAAGTTTGGGAATTAAACAAACCATTGGAACGCAAGTTAATTTTAAGTGATGTTTTTAAATGACCATTAATGGAATCCCAAGATGCATTAGAAGAAAATGTCCAAGAAACTAAATTCCCCCATGCTTCTTCTAGATGGATACAAAGCTTTGTCTGTTGATTGACAAACTCATTCTAAAAATAAATGATAGATCTATATACTTTATGTGGCAGTGGCGCAAAGCACTTTTTTTTTGTGCAAGTCTTAAAACTTTATTAAATTTTGCTCAAGGGTTCTTTTGCTATATGGGTTCATGCTCCAGTCTTATAACATAATAACAAAAAAAATGAAATTGTAAGCCACATTAGTATTATTAAAAGACACCTAAATACCAATATTGCACAATTTTAGGAATATATTGAAGTAATTATTAATTGGTATAAGTTATAATAAATGATATATATTTTTTACAAATGATGTAATTATTAATTGGTAGTATAAGAAGTATAAAAGTAAAAGAATACTTTTATCTTGATTTAAAAAATTTTTTATTTGATGCACAGTCTAGAAGATTAATATAGTTAAAAAAGCTCATTTTTCTTTTTCCCCTTTTTTAAAACTTTTTAAAACTTTTTGAACCACAAAACATAACATGTAAGGGTTGTTCCGGGTAACTTGTGCCCACAAAATTTTGAGGAAAAATAATAAATTGAAATTCCTAGATCCTGGGAAATTTTTTCCAGGATCCCAGGATTTTTTTTCCAGTATCCATGGATTTTAATAACAAATTGTTAACTATGATGAGGTGGAAGTAGCTGAAAGTTTAGCAAAAAGTCTTAAGCCAATTGTTTAAGGTTTTGAAATGATTTGTAAAAGGGAAGCAACATTATTAACAGCGGATGACACATTAAAATTTATTGTTACAAAACTTGATGCTCATGCTATTTAGCAAATAATATTAGGAATGGTCTATTAACTATTAACAGTTGAACCGATATGTCAAATAAGGAAAGCAATCTTATTGGTTTATTAAGGTTTTTAGATAATCTACAGTCTTTAAAAAGTGATATGTATTATTACTTATTTTGCTTCCCATTTAAAACAGAGAAGAAAGATATAGTTATTGAATTAACTGAGAGACTTTTCCCCATATTTGAAAATATACCAAAAGTACAAGATAAAATTCATAATAATGATAACCTCAACAATATTATGATTAATGATAAGCTTAACAATAATAATGTCAGTTTAGAAAATTCATCGAAATCTATGGCTGAAATGTTAAAACAGTTTAGTTTATAATTTATAAGTTTAAAACAGTTTAGTATTAATAGTAAAAAAAAAAAGACAATTTTGTAGTTAATTGCAATAAATCAATTTGTTTAATCAATTTGTTTGAAGCAACTAATAAAAGATCACATAATTCAGATATGCATTTATAATGCATTTTTAATTACTCGACCATCCAATGTTGAAGTTGAAAGAGTGTTTAGTTCAATAGGTTTTTTTTTTACAAAACTTAGAACTAGATTATCAGACAGCCATCTGGATGCACTGGTTTTTCTAAAAGTTCACTTTACATCACATAAATAGTTTTAAAATTAGGTTAAAAAAAAATAAATTTTATTTGTTTGTATTTTATTTAAATGTACATTCCCAGGTTTTTCCGGAAACACTATGAATAATTCCCACTATCCCTAATAAAAAGAGCTAAAAAACATAAATTTTTACAAACAGTCAAAAATACTTTGCAAACATAAAAAAACAAGCTAAAGCACAGAACTACCAAGAACAAAGTGGATTTCAATCTTTGTGCTTAAAACTCACAAAGCAAATGCTCTAACACTACCACAGTTACCATTAATGTCAAAAAAACTTGCAGCGCAATTAAAACAATTGGAAAAGACTTTCAAAGTTGTTAAAAAAAAAAGACATTTGCTTATTTTGTAAAGATGTTTAGAAAATGTTTTTTTCTAAACATCTTTACAAAAAAATTAATTTTATATATATTACAAAATATATATGAAATTAATTTTTCTAAAAAAATTAATTTCATATATATTACATGTGATAAGCATTTCAAAGTAATCATTTTAGCTTGCTATGACTTAATTGTGTTGAAATCTTAGAATATTAGGGTAATTCTAATATATTAAACTATATTTTATGTATTACATCTCTAAAGCTATATGTATACCATATATACTGTATACCATATAGCTATGCAATAGTTGTTCACACAAAACACACACACTCACTCACACACACATATATTTACTTATTGGGTTATCATTTCCTGGAAGAACTATACACGTTTAAAAAAACAAGTGCATTTAAACTTTCTGTAAACGCAATACATACACACACACACACACAAACACACACACGCACACATTTTTTAGATCTATTTGTACAAGTTACTAATTTTGTAATAAGATTAAACTTGTAAAACAATAAAAGTACTTTTTTTATGTATATAAAAGTAATAAAAATAAGAAAGAGTACATACCCTTAAGGCTTTAAATATTTTTATCTCGCAGTTTTTAACATCAAATGATGCAAGTTCAGACTTCTAAAAAATATTTGTTATGCATCAGTTATTTTAATCAATTATATAACAAAATATAATTTACACCTTTTTTCAAATAGAACAAATTTTTTGAGCAATAAAAAAAAACAAAAAATAAGTATTTGAACTTTACAAAACTAAAAATATAGTTTGTATAAAGTGTTTAAAATACTTTTTAAAAACACTTTATACAAACAAAAAATTATTAAATTTTGACTTGCATATTTCAAACTTTATTTTGAGTACAAATGGGTCCAAAATCAGTGTCAGAAAGCATCAGCTTGAAACTTTTGCATCAAATCATGTTTTTAAATTTTATGTGCAAAAAACAGCGAAAACCTGAAAGTTGACAAGGGACATCATCAACAAGCCCTGTTTTTAGGAGATCATCAAAGCACCATGACAAAACTAGCTCACTACCATGACAAAACTAGCTCACTACCATGACAAAACTAGCTCACTACCATGACAAAACTAGCTCACTACCATGACAAAACTAGCTCACTACCATGACAAAACTAGCTCACTACCATGACAAAACAAATAAATAAATCTTTAGCTTAGCAATTAAAAGCAAAAATATTTAAGCAATCCTTTTTTAATTAAAATATCAGCATAGAAGTTCTTAAAAAAATGTTAGCAAAATTGATATTGGGTCTTACAATGCGATAAAAAAACCTATCCTCACAACCATAGATTATTCTAAAAGATTAAGGTAGTAAACTAAAAAGAAAGTACCTATGTTAAAATAATTTGCAACTGAGAAATATTAAACTCCATTTACAAGCAAATGGACAAAGCTGTGAAAGCTCAGCAGGCATATGAGGATGTTTATCCAACAAAGTTCTTGATATATGGTACTGTGATAATTAAAAAATTAAAATTAAAGATTAAGTTGCCTACACAACTGTAGTGGCCCTTTCTATAACCTTGGGGAGGCAAAGTTATGAAAAAAAGTAGGTGAGCTGTATAACTGCCAAATCAACTAACATACCTATAAAAACACACTTAAACCATGTATTATTATATCACTAAGTTTATTGTATGACAGAACCAAACAATACGAAATATAAAGAAAAAAAATAGTAAAAATACCATCAAACATATAACACAAAAAAATTAATAAAGACATGGTACACAACTTAATATTAACTAAGATAAAACATGGTATGCAGCTTAACAGCAATTGAGATTTTCTATCAAAATTAGAAACATCGACTTTAATTTGCCTAAAAGATGTAAAGTTAATGATTATAAAAACAGACCCTTCACTTGCATTAGGGTGTTAGCCAGAAAAAAATCTTATACAGCGTTTTTGGTTATATTGGGAATTTAGGTCAGCTGGCGAATAATGAAAGCAAAAAAAAAAAGCCCTAGCATTCTGACATTAAAAAAGTTTAAGGCAAGTCATGGCTAGTGCCTACAGTTTCAAGTATTTAAATGCCTAAGTATTTTAAAACTAAAAGTTTTAAAATACTCTAAAAAAAATTTTGAACTTTTTTACTTTGATATTGGTATTTTTATTCATCTAATTTTAATCATTATATTATTTTTATGTGTAAATTTTAAATAAACTTGTAGTGTTTTAAAATTTAATATAATATTTAAAGCTTTAAAATTTCTTTTTGTAAAATTAAACTTTTGCATTTGTAAATAAAATAAAATAAAATTCTTAAAAATTATGTAAATTTAATTATCCTTATTTATGTTTTACCCATATATAATACATTTTGTTGCAAGTTTCATTTTTAATTTTTTCGCCGTTGTTATTTTTGGTGTATTTAACCAGCAAATTTAGTTTACCAAAAGTATTTTTAATTCCCTGAATAAAAAAACATAAATAACTTATTTAAAGGTACATTATTTAGTACAGTAAAAATATAAATAAAGATTTTTTGAATAATAAAAATAAATTAAACAAAAAAAAAATTATTAAACGTATTGAAAATACGTTTAATAATTTTTTTTGAGAGTAACACTTAACACTTCTGATTCTGATATAGGTTGTTGCTGCTTTTTTAAATGATCTTTTAAAACTATAGATATTTTAAACAATTGAGAATTCTGCGTTATACACGGTGCCATCAGGCTGGCTAAAACCCTGTGTATATTATGCAAAGGCAAAAATTTAGCTTGGACAAAAAATCACCTCTGAAGGTGTTTTTTGAATTTCTTCAACTGGTCTGTCAAAGTCTAAATAATTCCTCCTGAATAGAGCTTGCTACAATATTTACATTATACGGTATATAAAACATATTTACAATATGTAAATAAAAATAATATGCTTAAAACTTACTACAATACTCAGATGGAAAGCAGCTGCCACAAAATCATTAGATTGAACATTCTTACTCAAAGATAATTCTTTGTGACACTAAAAATAAAATATTGTTTTTAAATGAATTTTATTTCTTTAAGCATAATATGTATATACACATGCTTGTAATAATAGAGATTATTCACAAAATTTTCAGAAGCTTAGGGTCATAATTCACAGTTTTAATTTTTTAACAATTGTTTTTTTTTAAATTAATTCAATTTAAATATGAATCTTTAGTCATTTAGCTTCTTTTAAGTACACACACACTTTGTTTTATTTTTCTGTTTTGATTAATATAAAAATGATACAGAATAAAAATAATTTATAAATTATTTATAAATATTATTAAAATTAGTCTCTCAGCACTTTTTATACATATGGCATATATATTTACATATATATGCAATAGCAATATATATTTACACATATATTGCTATTCTATTTGGATAGCATTACATACAAACATCTGTAAGTGTAAACATCTTTAACATTAGATGAGTTTGCAGGCAGTATTTATAATGATTGTTTATAATATATGAATAATATGAGAAAACTTTAAAATTTAATTTTAACAATTAGAAGTCTTTTTTGCTACATATTTTTTTTGTCTATAATTATATACGGCAAGATTGAAATATATGAAAAATGTATTATGCTAAAAGATTTATTTGAACCCTTGCAAATGAATATGATGACAGCGCACTAAACCATTGAGCAATCTAAGATATTTATTTTTGTGAAAATCAAACCATTTTATAAACCTCTTATAAGCTCTATGTATGTGGAAAAAGTTAATTTCTTTTGCTCTTAAAGAATTTTTTTTAAATGAATAATTTTTTTACTGTTTACTAAAAAATATTGAAGTAAAAATGAAATAAGTATAGAAATGACTGGTGTGGAACAGATACGCATAGAAATGGTCAGTTTGGTTAAGAACCGTATATATATAATATATATTATATACACACACACACACACACACATATATATACTCAGGCCTTGTTTTAAATAAAAAATGCTTAATGCATTAGCTTAACGTGATATTTGACATCATAAAATTCTATTTATTTTTTAAATACATTAACTTTTTTTAATTACTGCAATAATATTAACTACCGCAAAACAAGTTAAATGTTATTTAACAACTTTTTTATTATTACTATAAAGGAATGTTTATTTTATTTTTTTTTTAATATTAAATAACTAAACTTAATATTGCAATTTTAAAAATGTTTGGTATTAACAAATTTCTTTATTCGACATTTGCATAAATGAATTCAAACATGTTAAACTTTTGAGTTTTTAAATGATTATTTCTTAAATTTTTAATTGCGGTTTCACAACTACAAATGATATTTTATTTTTCAAAAATTAGAGAATAACAAATAAAAAAATTAAGTTAATTTATTTACTTTTATTAGCTTATTATTTTATCATTAAAATTACATCGCTGAATATATCGTTTATTAAAAAATAATCGCTGAGATTATTAACTTGTTTTAAAATAACTTGTGATAAAAAAAAAGGTTAATTTAAGTTTTGTGCAAACTTTTGATGCAGTTGTTTATTTAAATTTTATTTTGAGTAAAAAAAATTGTTCAGGAAGGAAAACCGAAAAAACAATTGCGATAAAAATGAGCCGATTTTTTTTAGGAACAGATAAAATTTTAAAATTAAACAATATCTAGTGATATTCTTTAATAGATTTGACAGTTAAGTTAAACCCAAGCATTAACTTTAATAAAATTAAATCTATTTTTTAGATCAAAATTAAATTATGTTTTTTAAATCAAAATTAAAATATATATTTTTTATCAGAATAAAATTATATACTACTAGTTTTAAATTGAATCATATATTTTTAACTAGTTTAAAATTAAATTTTTAACTAATTTTAAATTAAATCATATATTTTTTATCAGAACTAAACTATATTTTTATGACCTTTGCTTCAAGCTTAAAAAATCAATCATTACAATAAAATAAAAATAAACTTAATTTTATTTGAGTTTTTATATATATATATATATATATATATATATATATATATATATATATATATATATATATATATATATATATATATATATATATATATATATATATATATATATATATATATATATAGGTGTATATATATATATATATATATATATATATATATATATATATATATATATATATATATATATATATTTATATATATATATATATTTATATATATATATATATATATATATATATATATATATATATATATATATATATATATATATATATAATATATTTATATATATATATATATACTAAACCTAGTCACCATTTACAGGAACATGTTTGTTTTTGTTTTTACTTTTTTTATACTATTTTTATCATATTTCTTTATCTTTTTAAATTTTATTTCTATTTTTATTTATACATATTTAAATTTATCATTTTATTATAAAAAATATTTTTTATATTTATTTTTGTTATTTTTATTTATTACATATTATATTACCATTTTATTTTCATCTATTTACAAAAATGATTAATTATAGTAATATAACCATATTTAAACCTTGCCGTAACCCTAACCAAGGTTTAAGCCCTAAAAAGGTTTGAGTCCTAAAAAGGTTTAAGCCTGATGTTGATGCTGACCTTAACCAAACCCTCAGTCAATGTAGCAGCACTCACTTGCAAATCAAGCTATTTGATAGTTGATGTATGTACTTTTTTGCTCACTATAAAAGTTGCTTACAGGGGCTTTTTTTACAAAAAAATGATGCTTACAGGGACAAAAAGTTAATGGGTACACAAAAATGTCCCCAATAATGCTAATGCCCCTGTAAATATTCTTTTTTTTTTTATAATCTGTGTATATATATATATACATTTTTTTTTTGTTAATTTACCTCCCCAAGGCCCAGTAGGCCACTACAGACAAGGAGGCTATTTAATTGTGGTTATAACCCTCTCACAACTCTATAACTCCAAAACACGAACCTTGACGATTAAGGCGGCTGTGCGGAAAAACAAGTTGAGCACGGTACTACCAGGGACGTGGCGGGGATCGAACTCAGTACCTCTCGCTTATGAAGCGAGCACTCTACTACTAGACAACTACCGCATACATACATATATATACATACATATATATACATATATATATATACATATATATATATGTACATATATATATATATATAAATATATATATATATATATATATATATATATATATATATATTATATATATATACATATTATATATATACATATTATATATACATATTATATATATACATATTATATATACATATTATATATATATATATATATATATATATATATATATATATATATATATATATATATATATATATATATATGTATGTATATATATATATATATATATATATATATATATATATATATATATATATATATTAAAGTATATAAAAGGATAGTGTGTAATGGACTTACAAAGACCTATATTTTTACCAGTCAGGTCAGGTTAAAGTTTTAATACTACATGATGCAAAAACAGATAAATATATTACCTTACAAAGAACCTGAAGAAGGTTTGTAACAACTTCAATGGTATTGTACTCCTGCAATAATTCTTTATGTTTAAAAGATGCCAAATCAGCAGTAATAATTTCATTCTAAATTGCAAATCATTTTTTATTTAAATTTTATTTAAGATTTTGGTAAACTAGATTTTTTAATAGTGGTTGTATCACTATCGGTTGTTTTTTCATTAACTTGAAACTTTTCATTACGATGAAAACTTTTTTAAGTTGAAAAACATTTCATTTGTAAAAAACTTATAAAACTGCATTTAAAATTTGAAAATAAATTTAAAAAGTTTGTGAATTACATAGATGTAAATACATATATAAACATCATTATTTAGTCAATGTATAAAAACCAGTCAAAAGTTTTTAGTTAATCTTATAATTTACTAATTAATAAAATAAAATAAAATACCTGAAACTTGAGTTTAAGATCGTCAATGTCTTTTAATAGAGGTCGCATTACCCGTAACAAATCTTGCTGTGTTTTACTTGGAAATACATCCCTATATTCTTTGTGAATAACCTGGTATATTGTTGCCTAAAATGGTGACCAAAAATTCTTGTGAAAAATCTTTGTAAAATATTAAAATATCCTTAAAGCCTAAATTATTTTCTTCGTTATTAAATATTTCTTGTTCTTTAAAAAAATTTTATACTGTAATTTCATAAACATACAAGTACATGGTCCATTTTCACTTTTAACTGCATGCGCAAACCTTTTTCATTTTGCTTAATCACATTATATAAGTGAAAAACTAGTAAAAAATTTGTAAAAGTCTTAGATAAAGACATATATTTAAAAATTGTATACTTATATAGTTCTTACATAACAGTGTAACTAGATAGTCTGTAGTTAGAGTTTAATTGTTCATTTTTGTGTACAGGAAGAGTAGACTTATTTTCTCAACTTTTTTATTTAAGTGTTGCAATCAAGTAACACTATATAAATTTGTTGAAAACAATCTAAGATTAAATAAATTTATATCAAATTTATGGTCTATCTTTGGTCAACTGTGTCAGAGTATAAATAAATTTAAAATATTATTTCAAAGGACAAGTTTATCATTTTTTAATAAAAAAAGATTTAAAATATAAAAATAAAGTTTAATAAAAAAGGTGCTGATTTGTTTGATTAAATTAAAAAATAAATAAAACAGATAAAATCTCAAAAAAAAAATTGTTGATTCATTTCATAGGTGAAAAAAGTAATAATAAAAATAAAATAAAAACTTTATCTCAGTAAAATAAAAACTTTATCTCAGTAAAATAAAAACTTTATCTCAGTAAAATAAAAACTTTATCTCAGTAAAATAAAAACTTTATCTCAGTAAAATAAAAACTTTATCTCAGTAAAATAAAAACTTTATCTCAGTAAAATAAAAACTTTATCTCAGTAAAATAAAAACTTTATCTCAGTAAAATAAAAACTTTATCTCAGTAAATCACAATTAAAATCAATCAACATTTCAACAAATCAATCAACTATTATTAAAAATTCCCAAATTTGACAATGCATTAGACAGCTTTACTAAGTTTAAAGATCACCAAATATTTAAAAACAATTTTTATTTAGAACCAAAATGTAAAACACTTCGACGACCTTAAAATCTTTTAAATAAAAAAAATACAAAGCAGTATTTATACCATTTTCATTACTTCTTAGGCATTAAAACTTAATACAAAATATAAACAAAACCGATTTTCTCAACCAATTACTAATTAATTTTTTTTTAATACTTGAATTATCAAAAAAAAATTATAACAATAGATTCTGTTAAGTTTGAAACTAATTAAAACATAATAAAACCCAATCTGTAAAAATTTTAAACTTTATGCATTTTTATTTTGAAAGTAAGAAAAAAACTAATTGTATACTTTTATAAGTTTCTCTATAAAGAAATGAAATATCATAATAGCTTATAATATCCTATGAGGATAACTTCAATACCTTTATATGCTCAGCCTTTTGTGATACAGCTTTAATTTCTTCAACAAGACCCATGCTTAGATGATGTGAACAAAAATTTATGTACAATATTTATTTACAGCTATAAATAAAATTTGTTTACTTTTATCAACTTTATAAATATGTTAAAAAGATTTTCTTTAATATAATGATCAATGAAATATAATTGAATCAAAAAAAAAAATTAAAAGACAAACTTTATTTAAATTTATTTCAACTTTCTTTTTTGATTTTGAAGCTTTACACTCAAGTTACTAAAGATATTTTAGAAACAACAATATTGGGAACAAAACATTATATTGGAACAGCAATAATGGAAAAAAAATTTTTATTTTTGTTCCCATTATTGCTAAGAAACCCACCACCCCCCAGGAAATACTGCATTTTGCACAGCAATCTTATATATATCAAGGTAATTGTTACAAATTCGTAGGCTTGAGAAGAGGATAAACCAACAAATATTCATACACAAAAATAGTGACCACCTTAAATATCATATATAAATTATCCATTATATCCAATCAAACTATGGAAAACATTGATATAAATTATTGATGAGTATAATCAAACTATGGGAAACATCTTGGAGGTGGAGGTGAAAAATTAGTTCTGTTAAAATAATTTGTCTTTTTGTTGTTGTTTTTTTTAATAATTTTTTTAATTTTAGAAAACTGTTTTAAAATTAAATACCAGTTGTGACAACTTTACTTTTAATTTAACATTAAAGTGTTATTATTTATTTCAAAAAAATAAAAACATAAAAATAGAGTAATAGTGGGCTAAAAATAACAATGTAGCAATCTGTTTTTATCCATTTAAAATCCTTTTTATATATATATATTCACCTACTTTTATCGTAAATAATTTATTGTAAATCAAATATGCAAAGGTTATAACATTTAAAAAAGTTCAAGATTGCAGAACAAAATTTAAAATGACTATGTTAACTATTTTTCTTGTTATGTTAATAAAATAAAACTCTTTTTTTAAGTTCTTCACTTCCTTACTTTCACACACTTAAAGGTTTGAATGAGTAATAACAGTGATTGCAAGTAATATTAATTTATTTTCCAAATTAAATTTATTGTTATAAAGGCTTTTATTGCAGTATGGTAAAAAATAATTTACACACTATGATATCAATAACTAAACTATTTTTGATAATGAAATAATTTAAAAACTAAATTATTTTTAATAATGAACACCAGTTAAAAACAGTAAAAAACAGAGTTCATAAAAAAAAGGTTTGAAGAACATAAGCTTAAAAAACTTTAAAAATAATAAACAGTTTCAGAACTAATAAAAATCCAGGACTTATCAGGATTGGTGGGAACCCATTTTAATACAAAGGTGAAGAAAAAAAAATTTTTATAAATATTATTTAAAAACATATTGGTGGAGTTAATAACAATAGACTAGTTATTTACACTAAGCAATAATATTTATGCATGTATAACAATATTTATAAAATATTTATATTCTATATATTTGTAATACTATTTATTGAAATGAGACTTCCATAAATGATCAAATTCTTATTAATTTCACTAGTTAGATATTTGCTCTGATATTTTGACATTTTAGATAGATATATTGGTTGGATAAATTTTATTTAGAGTAAGATAAAGAAATGTTTGAAAAAGTTCAACTAAGATTTTAACCAAAAATTAAAAAAAGGAGAAGGATAAAGTTAGGATAAAGTTTAAGATAAGAACTAAGATAAGGAATTGACAGATAAGTATAAAGTTTTATCATTACTGGGATCTCCTTATCAAGCTTATTGTTAGATATGTCTAATAGCAATAGCAAGCAATAGGCTTCATGAGGGGATCTTATACAAACTTACATTTATACATTTGAGATGTAGCTATCAAACTTATCATTATGAATATATTTAATGATAAGGAGATTTATTACAATGCACAGTGGTCTGAAAAACTTGATTTTTGGCCAAAATTAAAATTTTGATGTTTTTATACTAAATCGATAACGCTGAATCCAAATCTGAAAACAGTTTTTGTTGTTCAGATATTGCATAAGCCACCCATTTCAGAAAAAATTTTATACAAATATATATATACATATAAATACATATTTAAATTTAATATGCATATATATATATATATATTTAAACTTAAGTATATATACATATATATATGTATATATATATATGTATATATATTTAAATTTAAATATATATATGCATATTAAATATGTATTTATATGTATATATATATATATATATATATATATATATATATATATATATATATATATATATATATATATATATATATATATATGTATATATATATATATATATACATATATATATATATATATATATATATATATATATATACATATATACTATAAAATTTGTTTATACTACAAAATTTGTATACTATAAAATTTGTTTATACAGCAAAATTTGTATACTATAAAATTTGTTTAAGAAAAAAATCTTTACATATGTGCATATAGTTTCAAATTTATACACAAATGAAAAAAATGCTGTTTTTTTGCAAGAAATTATTTATTGATATTTAATCGCTCTTGGATACAGTTATTGACTTTTCTTTCAAGAAAAAATATGAAACCTATATATTTTTGAATAGCCTGAATGGAACCTATATATTTTTGAATAGCCTGGAATGTTGTGTTTAAAAATAATAATAATAATAATAACAAAAATTAGAGATTTTTTTTATTTTTATTGTGGCCAAAAATCAAGTTTTTTAGACCACTGTGCAATGGTTAGAATAAAAGAAAATAAAAGAGAAAAAAAAAGTTAGGGGAAAAATAATGGATATGAATGGATATGAATGGGATATATTCCAATAATACTCAAATGGCTTTGACCTAATTAAAATTTATTAACAACCAAAATTAACTGAGCTTTGTTGGAGTTAAAATTCACAAGCCACTGCAAACCTCCAGCTATTACAGAAAAGAGATCACATTTAAAATCAGCTGCCTGTTCTAAGCAATCAAAAAGAAAGGATTTATTGCCAAGACATGAGTATGAATCACTAGCAAATAGTGCTACTTTAGATGTAAGGTTGTCAGAAAGATCATTAATGTAGATAAGAAATAATACAGGACCAAGGATAAAACCTTGCAGTACCCCAAAAGTTACTGGAAATGAAAAAAGGTGTTGGCCTTTCAGGATGACTGTAGTAATGCACTTAACAAGAAATAATTGAAAAATATATATATAAACCAAGCTTATAGAGAAACCATTATGTCAAACTTTATCAAAAGTTTTTATTATATCAAGAGCAATAATCTTTGGCATGCTGCCCTTATTTAATTCACAAAAGAATTTTTCAGTTACAAAAGTTAGAAAGTCAGCTTTAAAATAAGAAGAAAAATCTACTTTTAAAAACCATATAATTGTCATAGAGTATGTTACAAGACTCAAGATGTTCATATTTATATGTAGGCGCATTTGTTTGTATGTACTGTAAGACATATTTGTTTGCATGTACTGTATGATAAGAAACAACTTTTGTTCATTCTGAGATTGATGGTATTTAATAGTTTAAGTACTTATTCACTCTGATTTTGAGAGTGAATGGTACTTAAAGTTTCATCCCTCTTTTAGCATTTATCAGCCATATATTCAAATGAAGAAGAAAAAATAATTTTAAAAAACAAATAAAAACAATTAAAAAATTACATATACAATAATTCAAAAAAACAACATCTTTACTTATCATCAGAGTCAAATTAGAGAAATACTAATATAAATCTATAATAATTGTAAATACATTTATTTTATATATAAATAATATATAATAAATGTATTTCCTATTACTTAAAATTTAATTTCGATTAAAGATTAATAATTTTTCGACTAAAGATTAAAATCTATATTTTAAGTGTAACTTATTTATTAAATTCAAAAAATGTGTTTAATAAGTTACAATTAATTGGATTTTTTTAAGTTTACAAATAACTAAGTCTTAAAACTTTTATTAAGATATCATAATCATTATTTTTATTATCAAAATAAATTATTATCAAAATAAAATAGAATATAGAAATCTGTTTCTATATGTATTGTGGCTCTTATTAGCTATATATTTAAATGAAGAAGTAAAAACTATTAGAAAATATTAAAAAAAAAAAACTGCTAAAAATTATTACTTTATATGTCTATATATCCATATATAGACATAAAAAATAATAATTTTGAACTCAAAAAAGATCGGGAAAGGTTTTTAAAGATTTTCTGAAGTCTATCTAATCTTTGTACGGTCTTGAAAAAATTTATCAACTGCTTTTTTATTGAAACATAAAAAAAAATATGTTTACTAAAGCAAATATTTATATTTATATGAGATTTTTATGTTTATTAAAATATTTTTAAAATTAAAACATGAACAAAATATAATTTTTTTATATTTTCGAAAAACATAGAAAAAATGTTTTTTAGTGTTTCAGAATACATTACAACTCAATAATTTTTGAATTTGTTAAATTATAATTAACTCCAAGGATATTCAGTTCGATGACCTCTCATAAGAAGACTAATTTTAGCATTCATACTTGTATTGTAAGTGTACAAAGCTTTTTCATATGCTAGACGATGCCGCTTTACAGTTGGTTTTTCATACCGACGTTGTAATTGCACCTGACGCGTAAGCCCTATGAAAATAGATTTCATCTTTAAAATATAATAAGAATTAAAAATAAAATATTGATAAAATAAAATTATTTTAACAAAAAATATACTTAAAAAACATTTATAAAAAATATGAACAAACTATACATAAATTCATATTATTGAAAGTGTCTATTTTGTGTCCCAACAATATCTTATGTCTAAATCATTCAGTGCCTGTCTATGCATATATATATATATATATATATATATATATATATATATATATATATATATATATATATATATATATGTATATATATATATATATATATATAGAGAGAGAGAGAGAGAGAGAAACTAAAAAAGTTTTTCCACAATAAACAACATCAAACTCTATCAAAATTCATACCTTCCACACTCATTATTTTCATTAAATTTTGATATGCTACTATTGGACCTTGGGGACCAACCATAACAGTACGTGCTCTAAACGCATGGTGAGCCATTTGTAATCTATCTGAAGGTACAAAGATCATCATACAACTATTTTTATACAAACAAAGATCGTTACAAGAATACTATTTTAAAAATAAAATTCAACTAAGAAAAAAATTATTATCAAAAACAGCAAAAGTAAACAAGTTAACAAATTATAAATAACAATGGTAAACCTTAAGTACATAATTATAATAATTGAAAACAAAACCTAATTTTAGACTTTATCACTGAAATTAATTTATAAATTATTCAGCATTGTATAGAAAATATTCAGTGTTTTTAAATAATATAGTCTAATAACAACTTCTTTTAAACTTTATAAATAACGATTTTATAATTTATTTAAAATTGTGTGTGTGTGTGTGTGTGTGTGTGTGTGTGTGTGTGTGTGTGTATATATATATATATATAAATATATGTATGTATATATATATATATACATATATATATATATATATATATACATATATATATATATATACATATATATATACATATGTGTGTATATATATATATATATATATATATATATATATATATGTATATATACATATGTGTATATATATATATATATATATATATATATATATATATATATATATATATATATATATATATATATATATATATACACACACATATGTATATATACATATATATATATATATATATATATATATATATATATATATATATATATATATATATATATATATATATATACATATATAAATAAATATATATATTAGGGTGGTGGTAAAAACAACTTATTTTAAAAATGTCAGCTGACAACCCCTAAATGTGTTTTATATAATAAAATAATACTGGATTTAAAAAATTTTTGAAAAAAAAATATTTTTACGGGTGCCACAAGGCCCTTATACATCAAACAGGTTCCTAATATTATAAAAAAAAAAGTTTTTTAAAAGTATATCATGTTGGGTCTCAAAAGAAGCAAAATTTTATAAAAATTCTAAAAATAACAATTATTTTATAAAAAAACTATTATTTAAGATTTTTTTTGAAATTATAATTAAAAAAAATTAAACTTTTTTCATTTTTAGTTTAAAAGGTCATTTTTTTTGCAATAAACTATAAAATAACAATTTTTTTTTAAAAATAATTGTTATTTTTGAAATTTTTATAAAATTTTGCTTCTTTTGAGACCCAACATGACACTTTTGAAAAACTTTTTTTTTTATAATATTAGGAACCTGTTTGATGTATAAGGGCCTTGTGGCACCCGTAAAAATATTTTTTATTCAAAAATTTTTTAAATCCAGTATTATTTTATTATATAAAACACATTTAGGGGTTGTCAGCTGACATGTTTAAAATAAGTTGTTTTTAGCACCACCCTAATATATATATATATATATATATATATATATATATATATACATATATATATACATATATATATATATATAATATATATATATATATATATATATATATATATATATATATATATATATACACACATATGTATATATACATATATATGTATATATATATATATATATATATTTATATATATATATATATATATATATATATATATATATATACATATGTGTGTATATATATATATATATATATATATATATATGTATATATACATATGTGTGTGTGTATATATATATATATATGTATATATACATATGTGTATATATATATATATATATATATATATATATATATATATATATATATGTATATATACATATGTGTGTGTGTATATATATATATATATATATATATATATATATATATATATATATATATATATATATAGTATATATATATATATATACAGTATGTCAAAAAAGTCTATCAACCCCTGATAGTTTTTCAATAAAAACAAATTTTTATATGCTTAAATATAGATTTTTGACCCAAACTTTTTTTATAAATATTGAATTTATATCACAAAACATTTTTATTACAAGAAATTAATATTCTTATACTTAAAACAAAAACTATCCACTAAATTATAAAAAGTGTAAGTCAAAAAAGTGTATCACCCATTATATAAATATTTTGCTAATATAAAATTAATAGTCTATTTGTGCGCCTTTTGCCTTGATGACTACAAGACATCTTTTAGGCATTGAATTTACTAAGTTTTTAAGCCATTGTGTGTCAAATTTTTCCCACTCCTCAATGAGAATTGCCTTTAATTGCGACAAACTGGATGGTTTTTGATCAGCTACTTTAATTTTAAAAAGATTCCATAAATTTTCAATCGGATTTAGGTCTGGTGACTGAGGAACCCAATCTAACATCTTAATACTGTTTTTCTTTAACCACTCAGTAGCTAACTTTGATGTGTGTTTAGGATATCCATCCTGTTGAAAGATAAAATGACGAGATAAGCCAGCACTTCTGGCGCTTGATCTCAGTTTTCGCTTCAGAATGTCAGTATAAACCTCTTTTGTCATTATTCCATCAATGAATTCGAGTTTGCCAACACCACTCCAAGCAAAAGAGCAGCAAACCATCAATTGACCTATGATAAGAGGAAAAAATAAGTTAGAAGTATATATTATATTGAAATTTTATAATAAAGCCTAATGTCACCTCCCCCATGCTTGACAGTTGGTCTCATACATTTAGGATTTAGGCATTCACCATTTTTTCTCCATTTGCGTATGATACCATCAGAACCAAACAAACATATTTTTGTTTCATCAGACCATAAAACTCTTTGCCATTGGTCAATAGTCCAATTTAAATGTTTCTTAGCCCAAGCCAATCTTTTCTTTTGATTCTTTTTACTCAAAAAAGGCTTTTTTGGAGCAATTCTACCTACAAAACCTTGATTTTTCAAGCAATTGCAAATAGTTTGAGGATTTACAGTTACACCATGATCTGTTTGTAAATCTTTTGCAAGCTTTGGTGCAGATAATCCTTAATCTTGTTCAACTTTTCAAATAATTTCTCTATCATTGAATTGGGTAGTCTTAGCTGGGCGTCCCTTTCTTGGCAAATTTTTAATAGTACTCATTTTTTTATATTTTCTAATGATATTTCCTACACTATTAGGCTTAACATGGATTATTTTAGAAATAGTTTTATATCCTTTTCCACTTTTATAGTGTCCCAGGATCAGTTTTTTTTACTGATTCATGAATTTCATATCTTTTCGCCATAATTTTCTTATTAAGATCCTAAAAAGAAAACAAACTTTGCTAAAAAATTAGTTTAGATAACTTCTATCAATCAAATTTGATTGTTTTTGGCTTACTTTCTGCAGTTTTACTAATTTAAACAACAGAAAAGTTAAAAAATGATTAGGGGGTGATACACTTTTTCTAATTTAGTGGATAATTTTTGTTTTAAGTATAAGAATATTAAGTTCTTGTTATAAAAATGTTTTTTGATATAAATTCAATATAAAAAAAAAATTGAGGTCAAAAATCGAAGTTTAAGCATATAAAATTTTGTTTTTATTGAAAAATCAACAAGGGCTGCTAGACTTTTTTGACATACTGTTTATATATATATATACACACAATTTTAAATATAGTTTTATAAATATTTGGCTTTTGAAAAATTCTTTCAACAACAATTTATGTCAAATTAGTTGCAAATGAAATGCTTTTTTAAATTACTGCAAAAACGCAAATTAAATTGACTTGAATTTTTTCTTTTTTTTTAATGCAAAATGTGTTTGTTTTTATTTTTTGAATATTTCAATATATTTGTTTTATTATTATTTTTTAATTATATTTTTATTGAACACAACTAAGGGTGTTCAAGTAATGGAAAAAAATTACTCAAGTAAATTTTTTCAAATTACTTAAGTAACTTAAATAACTTTAAGTAATTTTAGTTGTTTTCCAAACAATGAAAAATTACATCTAATATTACATTTTTGTATGATATAGTATTATATAGGTATAAAAAATCATAACTAAACTTTCAAGATAGAACACTGACAACTTAAAATTTCTATCAATTTATCATTCAAAGATGTTCTTAAATTTGTAAAAAAAAAAAAAAAAATCTAGAGCACTAAAGCATCTTTCTGTAACAATTGATGATGCTGATAAAAACTTTAAAGTATAGTAAAATTTTATAAGCATTTTTGGACAGTCATTTGATCCTTCAAATTCAGCCATTTCTTTTTTAATGCATTCAAAAACATTTAAGTAAGCCTTGTTTTTTATTAAATTGGAGTTTTGAGCAAGAAATGGTAAAGCTCTTCAGTCTTATTCTTTTTTCGTAAAGATTTTTTAGTTTTTAGAGTCCAATGAAATATGTTGGAGTCCAAAAGACTCTAATGTTGGAGTCATTGCATTTAACTTCTGATGCTTTAGGATCTTTAAGATTATAAGAAAGACATTAATACGCATCTCCTGCTATAATTTCTTATAATTTATAACTTATATTTTTTTGGATAGTCTAAACTATAATCATTTTTAGAAAATATGGTATAAACAAAACTAAGAAATAATTAAAATAAACTAAAAATAAAATAAACTAAAAGTTATAATACTTTAATTTTAGGGTTCAAAATATAAAATGGGATAACTTTTATGCAAATTTTTATAAAATATCAATTTTCTGTTGATTTAATTCGGAAAAAAAATTACTTGATTTTATTTAAGTAATAAAAACTTACTTAAGTACTTGATTTGTTTAAACAATTACTTAAGTACTTAAGTTACATGAAACAGCCCTATACACAACATCTACTGAAGTAGTTTGAACATGGAAAAGTGTACATATATAGACTGAAATAGGTAATTAATGTAGTCATACATTAACTGAAATAGGTAATTAATGTAGTCATACATTAACTAAAATAGGTAAAACATGCGAAAAGAACTGCTACATTGACTGAAATAGATAGAACATGCCAGTAGTGCTGCTACATAGACTGAAATATATAGAATATGCAAGGAGTGCTGCTGCATTGACTCAGGTTTTAGCTTGAGCTTGAGCATGAGCAGGCAATCTTTTTATTTAAAAAAAAATCTGTTATTTTTTTCATTTTTTTAATATGTCAATATAATATATAGTAGATAAACAAATGTATATATGTGTATATATATACGTGTGTGTGTATATATATATATGTACGTGTATATATATATATATATATACACAGATATATATATATATATATATATATATATATTTATGTGTATATATATATATATATATATATATATATATATATATATATATGTATGTGTATATATATATATATATATATATATATATATATCAGGGACTATTCTAGACTGTTTTCGACAGCGTCGACCATATTTGGGTACCAATTTGGGCACTGCCCAAATTAAAATTTGAGGACTTTTTTTTCCGCTAAATTACTTGAGGACAAGTAGGCAACGCCGCCCACATTTTTTTCCTAGAATAGGCCCTATATATATATATATATATATATATATATATATATATATATATATATATATATATATATATATATATATATATATATATATATATATATATATATATATATATATATAGTGCTTCCAGAAAGTATTAGCGCACTCGTAACATTTTTTTATAGTCAATATAAATCAAAAACTAATTTTAATTTTTTTTTTAATAAAAGACGTAACCAAATAAATAAATATAATGTCAAATATGTTTTTTGTTTTGATAAATTAATAAGAAGTTTAATGACTACTCTGAAAAATGAGTGAAAATAAGTGTGCAAATGTATAAGTGCACTCATTTAAAAAGTATTAGCACACTAATTCAATTCCTTTTAGAAACAATTTTTTTGATTCTTTTTGATTGATTTTTGTTAACATATCTTTGCTGCCTAAAATATTATGACAAAAATGTAATGTTGAATACAGTTAGCTAAAATTTCAAAACTGCAACAACAAAAATATGAATTTAAAAAGCAATTAAAATAAAATATCAATTAAAAATTGCTGGCATGCACAAAAGTGGTCTCAGTAAATGAGAAATCAGACATTAGCTTAAGAGAAGCGAATGCAATGTTAAATTATAACAAGATTAGCACAGTCGAAGACAAAAGTCGTTCTAGTTGTCCTAAAAAAATGTCAAAAAGCGACAAAAATAAAGCAATTATGCTCGCTGAACACAACCAAAACATGAGCATAGCTGAAATTGCCTCAGACCTTAATGCAATAACAGATGCACATCAAGTTACCCGATCAACAATTAGCAAACTGATGAAGAAAAACTCAATTTGTATCTTGCAACAAAGAAGCCACTACTAAGCATCAAAGATTGTCTCAAGCAAAGAAGATGGTGCAAAGAAAGAGCTGCATGGACTGTAGAGCTATGGAGAACAGTAATTTTCTTGGACACTCTGAACTTATCTACCGCAAGAAAAGGATTTTAGTTTGGAGATAAATGTGTTACTGTAGAGATATGGATAACAGTAATTTTCTCGAACAAGTCGAACTTCAAACTTATCTATTGCAAGAAAAGGACTTTGGTCTGGATATACAAAAACAAAAAATACAATCCTGATTTTTTTTGTCAAGGCTTTAAGGAGGAGGCTTAATTGGGGCTGCTTTGCTGGATCTAGTACTGGCCTGGTGGCATTTATACACTGATTGCCTCAATCAATATCGGCATAGAGATATATTGGAAGATTATTTACAGCCTTCAATGGACGTTTTCAGAACTGACTCTGCTTGGCAAAATCAACAAGATAAAGCTCCTTCAAGCCTTCTGAGGAAAGGCATGTGGTTGCATGCCTTATATGACCACGCATACAACTTTTTTTTTTGACAACTTGGCCATGGTTTTTTGCATATACTAATAATTTGTGTGTTTTAAGAAATGTGCTAAAAAAACCATGAGAAAATTAAAAATAAACAAATTATAAACTGAAAAGGGAAACTAACTTAACAAGTAGCAAAATTAACAAACAACAAAAGGAAAGAAAAGAAAAGCATAAAACTAACATATTTTTTGATTTAAAAGCGTCTTGATTAATAAATCAAATTAATTTAATTTAAAAGCATTCCAATTAATAGTTTAAGGCAAATAACATTTCAAATACAGCCACATTGTCATAGCACATAGGTTGATTAATTGCATCATTTATGAGGCGCATTTGTAATATTGGCATTGGTTGAGGGTTCTAATTCTACTAACAGAAATTTTTAATGCTTTATTTGCTTTGTAGACATAAGAAAATATTAAAGTTTGTAATTAAAATAAAAACATTAATTTTATGCTTTTATTTTTTCTGATTAATTTTTTTCTTTATTTTACCATTCGATAAGATTTTTATTTTTAAAATTTGGTTTTGCATTTTTTTTTTCTTTTTAGTTTTCATTTCTCTTTCCAGTTTCCAGTTTATTTTTAATTTTAGCTTAAGTTTACATTTGTTTATTCAGCACATTTTTTAAACCCGCTAACTTAAAACATGCAAAGTGCTGCAGCCAAATTGTCAAAACAAAATGCTGTGTGCGTGGTCATATAAGCCATATATATTTCCTACATGGAGGAAAAACTATTAAATCTGATGTCTTAGCTTTAAAAAAACTTGATTTAACAAATCAATTTATACTTCGTTTAGTTTAAGTATATGCTGAAATTATTTTTTGGATAAAAGTTTCTTTGAACAGTAAAACAATTTATTATTTTTTAATTTAAATATTTTTTTAATTTTAACTTTTGGTTTAATGTTTGCCTTCCCAAACCAAAATTCTCAATCTACATATGTACATTTCATTGTGCCAACTCCTATATAGTCAACTATGTATGCATCCTTACATGTTTTCCTAAATAATCATTTAGGAATTGGCACAGGAAACTAATTGAATTCAAACATTTTTAATAAATTTAAACAATTTTAATAATGTTGGGAACTATGAGACTAAAGGCAGAAATTTGCTCTTTTGAGCAAACTTTATTCTTTTGACTTCTTGTTTATTTGTTTGTGTTTTAGATTTTTTTCAGAGATGAGTCAATATTCAAAGCTCTTGATAACAAGTGCTTCAACATTCTGGTGAGAAATAATTTCTTGACTGCCTGGTGAAAATTATAAATCATCAGAATCAATGATGGCGTGGTCTATGATCTCAATCTGTTTTGGAAGAGTGTATATAGTGGAGGGAACAGTGAGACAGCAACAGTATATAAAGATGTTGGGCAAAAAACTGCTACCCGAGCTGTTAATTCACTTTCTAACAGGTGGAGCTATATTCAAAAAAAATGAAGTACCTTGTCACACGTCCCATTATGTCAAACAGTATCTGTAACACAATAACATCACAGTGTTGGATTGGCTGGTCTCATCACCTGATATGAACCTTATTAAAAATTTATGGATGATTGTTAAGTGTGGATTTGCAATCAGAAAACCAACAACAAGAGAAAATGAATCGCTAGTGACTGTTCAAAAAATGTTTCATGAATTTTAAAAAAATACTACTTTAAAGTCTTATAACTTGTTTTAACAAGAGACTCTTTTTTTTTTGATCATTCTGTTCATATAAAACGGGTTTTTTTTTTGTTTTTTTTTTACTTTTATCATATTAGAGAAATATCTTCAACTTTAATCTTAAAATCGTGAAAAAATGCCAAAATGAAATTAAATATATTTTTATATATATTATCAGAAAGATTTTCTGATAAGCTGTTATTGCCTACAATAAATGTGTAGATGGCAGTTTAGAACTCTGAAAATATATTGTCTATTCATCTTTAGCCATTTTGAAATGCTTGTAGATTTCTCTAACACTTTTTATTAATGTCAGATTAACAACATATCAGACCATAAGACCTAACTATCTAAAAATGCAAGCATTTTTAACTTGTTATGTTTGCACCAAAAATGGCAGCGTTTTAAATTAATGCTAAATAATATTCTTCAATTATTTAAGGTATAAATGCATTATTGGAAACCTACTGGCCCATGTAGGGGATGCAACCAATTATAAATTATTATTATTATTATTATTATTATTAAAAAAAACCAATTATTATTATTAAGAAAAAGAAAATATGATTGGTCACTCCTTCTTGATCTGGTCTTTATACTAGTATAGTAGTAGGGACATAAATAAATTGACAATAACTATTGGGAGCCAAGCATTATTTTAAAAATTTGATACTTTAAACATAATTTACACAATTAAGTAGTTTTATATGTCAAAATCAAAAAAACTTATTATGTTACAAAATTAATGATCAACAGTTTTTTAAAAAACACCCATAACATATCAAGAGTATTGAAGAATTCTATAATAAAAATAAACCACTTTTATTATTAGGTTTGTTTTCTAATTTTTACCGATAATTAGTTTACAATTAAAAACATTGAATATATGATAATTCATTAAATCTTTTTTTAATAAGATAAGGATAAATGCCTCTAGTATTTTTTGAGCTCAGGCTCGTGTAATGTGGCAATAATGTCACCAATTAGATGCCAATGGATATTTGATGTTATTGAATACTTGAAATAACTATAAGTTTTTTGGAACAAAACAGCTGACACAAACAGAATCTCTTTAAAGATCTATTGTCTTTCCAGGAAAAAAACCACCAAAATAATGCACAAATACCCAATCGAAAATATTGATGTTAATATCATTGACTTAATAGATAATTAATGTGTGAATGACAAAAGACTGCTCATTGATGCTACATAAGCTTTTGAACAGCATGATTGAAGTGAGAAATAATGACTTGAGCAAGTTCATTTGACAAGTACTTCATTTGTATTAGTAGCTGTGTATTAGAGGATTAATCTGATTTAAATATAAATCAAATTAATCCTCTATTAGAGGTGGTAAGATTTTTGAAACATAACAGGAGACTGCCTCAGTATTAAGATGCAGATTGTCAGATCTTTTGAATTTAATTCTATTTTTAATGCTTTAACCATAAGGTTTAGTTTTTGATGTGTATACAAACACAGACTGTGTGCATATCAGATTTTCCAGGAAATATAAATGTTGTAACTTAAAAAAAACAAAATGAAGCCTTAACTATTAGATACTTAGATATAGCTAATTTTTCTAACTTTGATACTTTATCCATTTCTGGATAAAGTAAAGTTCTGAAAGATTGCATGAAAAAAAAACTGTCAGGGTGTTACCTAGGAATAAAATTTATACAGCATTATCATAATATTGGGAATATAGGTTGCTCTCAGCTGGTAATTAAAGAAAAGAAAAAAAAAGTTGTACATTACAAAAGTTTCTAGGCAAAACTTGTTGCGCCAATTCTAAATACAGAAAATTTATTTTTTATAAATGCAAAATTATAAAACCGATCAATTTTCAACTTGTTTCTGTTTCTTTCTAAGCAATCTTCTTAATCTTTTTCATATTTATATCTTTTCTTCTGGTAGCAAGAAAACAAGTACGATCTTTTATTATTAATAAATAATATTTTAAATTGTATAAATAATTATGCAAATAAACAATTAACAATGTGATACTTTGATCTACTTTATTTGCATAATTCGCTTTTAAATAATAATTAAATCTACTTTATTTATTTTAAGTAAAATTTAACATGATAAAAAAAAAACTATATTATATTTTTCAAAAAAGTTTAAACGATTGTTTACAATAATTTATTGAGGTAACGATTGGGTTCAAAACGATAAGAAAACTTGGTGGTCATGCAGAAAGTTTCGACGTCTAATAATATCTAAATGTACAAGATAATGATTATTAAAACCATTTACTATTTACCTTATTAAGCTTGGCACTTGTTGTGCGAACAAAAGGTTTTTATTTTGCATCCAAATAAAAATTCAGTCAACTGCTACAAACAAAATTGTAAAAACACAGCTGGAGTACAAAGAAACCACCATGAATATTCCGTGAAAAAAATTACAAACATTAAATATTCACCAATCGTCTGTAGTCTCAAATAAAAAAATCAAAATATGAGATTTACCTTGTAAATTATCAACTTACAAGGTAATTCTCATATTTAGACTTTTACGTTTTATCATAACACTCCTTTGAACCATCTGTTGCAATCATCATCAAGCTTTCTATTCTCAGATATCTGGAACTTGAATATGTAATGCTCCAAATTTGATACTGCTTTTTGGTTTTCCATAGTGAGTTATAAGTTGCTCTAAGCTTTCTTTACCATAATTAGACAGTTGGCTGAGTGTTTTAGGCGATTGCCTTGGGCCAAAAATTGAAAGCAATTGCCAAAATTCCATTTGCGCGAAAGTGGTTTTTAGTTCACTTTTAAAACTGTTTACAAAAGATCTAAAAATGTTTAACTCAAAGTCACTTAGGTCAAAGTTTTTTTTTTTTTTTTAATCAGCTTGTGGCTGGTATCGAAAAAAGTTATTTCATCTGTCACTGATTTCATTTTAATAAAACTTTTTTCCATGAAATACTTCCCTCAAGTACCCAAAATTAAATCAGCTAAATTATGATTAGCTTGATTCACATAAGTTGGAATGTCGCTGAGACTAATTCCTACTTGTGAACTTTGTAGTGCTAGCACAAGTGGACAAATCACTTCAAACACATCTAAGAGTATTATTATTGTTGCAATGGTAGATTGTGAACTCGCATGTATAAATAGAACGAGTGCTTCTGCTTCTTTTTGTTTGGTATAGCACGTTGATAAAGCTTGTAAAATTAGTTTATAACCTCTGAACTAAACTAAACAAGCTCAATCGTGTGCAGTCCAATGAGTTAGACTTGGACACATTGGAAACATGGTTTCTAGTTCTCTGCAGATTTCAGAGCATTCCTGCAGCAAATGCATGGCTAGTGTGCGGATCTTAAAAAAATTCCATAGGTTATGTAATAAAATATCTACCTCCATAATAGTTGGAAAGTCCTTCAAAATATGTTTAAAACATAACCTAAGTTTATGACTTGTACACCTAAACCAAACACACAGTGGCACAGCATCCTCAATGTAAGTTTTTAAATCTCCTTTTACACCAGAATTGACACTTGTTGTGTCCATACAAGCAAAGCGAGCATTTTTAAATTAGATATTATTAGCTCTGAAAAAATTTTGAATAACATCAAAAACATTTAGAGCTGATAGACTAGAACCGGTGAGCTTATTTAAAGGAACTATCCCTATAAATGTTCTTTTACAATGCCATTGTGTTCGAAAGTGCCATGTATAGTTAACTGTTCAATCAAAGTAATGTCAGAAGTTTTATCCGAATAAAAAGAAAAACTCCCACCACTTCTACGTGACTGAAGTAAAGGATTTTTGACAAAATCTAAGATAATATTTATATACTTAGCAATATATTTCAGAGACATGTATGTTTAGTTTAGTTTAGGTTGTTAAAAAAGTTTTTGTTACTTTAATCAACTAAAATTTATAACCGAATAAAACATAACATTTATAAATACAAATGATTTATTAACTTAATTAATAATAAAATGCTTACACCTAAATGCTTTACCAGCAAATTTAGTTTACTTACAGTATTTTTAATTACTTTAATTTAAAAAAAGATTAAAAATTTTTAATCTTTTTTTAAAAGTAATTTCGAAATGACATTTACCTCCACAAAAGCCATTTTTTGAATAATTACTATGCTAAAATCTTTTACTTTTCTAACTAAAGATAAACAGCATTCGTTGGTTTAAAATTTTTTTTATTGTAAATTAAAAATCTAAAATAAAAAACACGAATAAAAAAACTATGTAACTATGTATTTTATTTTTGAATGAATTGCTACGCTTTTTGAATGACTGAATTGAATGACTTGCTACACTTTTTCTTTTGTAAAGAAAGTAATTGTTTTCGATCAAATAAATTATTTTCTTCGTTTTGTGTACTAAGTATTTCTACGTTTCTTGCGTAACACTTAAAATCTAAGTCTGTTAATAGCAGGATTAAAGGTTGTTTTTTTTTTAATGATTTTTTGAACTTTTGGGATATTTAAAAAAGTTGGGAATTCCGCGTTATATGTGGTGCCATCAGGTTGGTTAACACCCTAACTGTCTACCTTTAACTGTCTTTATGCTAACAAAACCTTTTACTCCTGGTAATAAACTTCTATTACTATTACCCTTATAAAAGTTGCCACCTCCTTACAGCTCCTTTACAACTTCAGAAGTTAATTTTGTAAAATTGTGCCAGTTGAGCCAGATTCCTTCAACATCCCACAAAGCCTAACCTTGCTTCACAATATATTAGGTTGTTTCAAATTCATTTATTATTTCCTATATGGTCCAATGAACAGAGACTTGAGCAATTTTGTGTTTTATAAAAATCAATCTCATTTTGAAACTTTAGTTTTAGCTGTTCTGCAAGACTATCGATGGAGGAACTTTTGAACCTACTAATTTGGGGTTCCTTTTATTCATAGGCTAATAAAAGGCAAATATGAGGATTTGTTATTTTGTAGATCCTAAAATACTATTTTAGGGTTCTTTTCATTTAGAAGCAAATAAAAAATACTCTGAATGAAAGTTCCTTTTATTAATAGAGTTTTTATTAATAGTGTTTTTATCTAACTTCAAGTTTAAGGCCAATAAAACAAGAAATCAAAATTTTCTTTAATTTAAAAAATTGAATTTTTTATAATTAAAGAAAAAAATAAGATAGATTCAACACATTAGATACAATAAGATACAAAAAAATAATATAATTGAAAAATCTGCAACATTAACATCAAAAGTAACAAATTACCTGTTTTACATTAAAATATCAAACAAGTAATTAATTTTGAATTACAAACACTTCAAATAATCATAGATATATTTGAGTTCTAAACTGCAAAAAGCTGCTTATATTTTTTCTATTTATTGCAGACAATAACAACTAACCATTAAACTTACCTGTAAAGACTTGTTGAATAGCAAAATTTTGACGTTTTTAAACAATTTTTAGATTTTTCCCAAAGTTAAGGTTGTAATTTTTTTCTAATATGATACAAGTTAATTATTATTATTTACATAATGCAGTATATATTAAGTATATGTAAAAATTAGAAAAATCAGAGATATGGTCCCACAAAGTTTTCATTAAATTGGTTAAAATATTATGAACTGAAATATAATAACCTGTCTGACATGATACTAAAATGGCCTGCTGCCGGGGTTTCAGTACATACATCAACTAAGTGAATAGGATGAACATGCAAGAAGTGCTGCTACATCAACTGTAGTGTCAATTTTTTAATATTGTTATTCCTTGTTTTTTTCTTCTTTATCTGAAAAAGCTGTATGGACTATAGTAAATATCAACCAAAAAAGATTGATAAATGTCTATATACGGTATGGAGCAAGTATTGGCTCATGGAGTTAAACATGAAGAAATGCAAACTTGTGCACTTTAGCACAGAGCCTTAAAGATACCCCAGAAACTTTAAAATGAGTCCAGATGCGCATAATTTAATGACATCATACTAAAACAGGAGGCTATGGGGACTTCATAAATACATTGTTACATACATTGACTATCTCATAGCCTGCTGCTGCTGCAGGAGTGCTGATACATTGACTAAGGGGTTTGGCATGGGGATGCAATATATATATATATATATATATATATATATATATATATATATATATATATATATATATATATATATTGCATATATATATTGCATATATATATATATATATATTGCATATATATATATATATTGCATATATATACATATTGCATATATATATATATATATATATATATATATATATATATATATATATATATTGCATATATATATATATATATATATATATATTGCATATATATATATATATATATATTATATATATATATATATTATATATATATATATAAATTATATATATATATATAAATATATATATATATATATATATATATATATATATATATATATATATATATATATATATATATATATATATATATATATATATATATATATATATATATATAGAGCTACCACATGAAATTTTGGAAAAATCAGGACATCATGTCTTTTTTAACCTGTCAAATCAGGACAAATATAAATAAGCAGAAAGTCTAAATCAAGACAAAAGCTCACTAAAAGTGAAAATGACAAAAAATACAACATTAAAAACCAGCTTTATTTTACATTTTTGTAATGTAAGTGTACTTTTTTCAGGAACAACTGGTCATTTTTTATCTTTTCATAGAACTGTGAGCAATTGAGATCAATATTTAACTTACAAAAAAGCAAACTTTTCAGAGTAGAAACTAGCAAAGAACCTCTTTCAGGAGACCAAATATTGTTCATCATTGAAAACACCCTTTCCACAGCAGCTGAAGTTCCAGGAAGACTGAAAATGTATGAAAATGTACACCAGTGAAAAATTTGCTACTGAAACGCCCTTTTCTCCAAAATGTTTTATCATCAGGACCCATTTTTCTTCACAACTCATATCATCAGAATTCTAAGTTTCAGAATTAGTTGACAAGTCTGCCTTGACCAAAACAACTTCATCAAATAGTTCATCAGTATTTATTGCTATACGTCCAATTTTTTGGTTAATTCTTTCTGCAGCTTCTTCCAACTCTGGAAATGTTATTGCACTGTTTTGAATCCACATGAACTTTTCAGCATCAGCAAAGCTATCTTTCCAAAGGTTAATATTAGTAGGACATCTCTCGTAAAAACCAGTAAATTCTTTTTCGACAGCAATTTCGTCAATAACTCCGTCTTCAAATAGTTTTGCAAGTATCTTTTTAGTTTCCAGTGGAATAAACTTATTCTCAAATCTCTCCTTCAGATTATTCTGCAATACTTTTATCTCATTAACAATATCACATGCACTTGCTCTTGTTTTTTCAATTTTCAGAATTGTTTTGTTGAATGTCTGAAGCTGACCATGCCTTATCATGTCTGCTACCACTGCCATTTCTGCCAACACTGCCTAAAATTGCAAGAAAATAGTAAAAATTGAATGGAGAAGTTGGAGTTGCCAAGTCAACATTTTTCTCTTTGCTTTATTTTTTAGTTTTTGTCAAAATGATATTTTTTTCTTTTTTGTTATGGTTTTTTAAAATCAGGACATTTTGGCACCTGATCAGGACAGTCAGGACAGACCCTTCAAATCAGGACAGTCCTAGAGTATAAATATATATATATATATATATATATATATATATATATATATATATATATATATATATATATATATATATATATATATATATATATATATTTATACTCTTGCATGGCCGTTTCTAAGTTTTTACCATAAAAGTCAGTTTTAGGTTATTTGTTTTAAATTGTTTTAAAGACCAGAAAAAATTTAAAAACTTTTTTTAAAAAGTACTCTTTATTATTATTTGATAGACTGCCTGCCCTAACCAAACCCTCAGTCAATGTAGCGGCACTCTGTTACGAGTCAGGCTATAAGATAGTCGATGTAGCAGCACTCCCTTGTAGCAGCAGGCTATAAGATGGTGGATGTAGCAGCACTTCCTTGTAGCAGCAGGTTATAAGATAGTCAATGTAGTAACACTTTGCGCATGCTTTACAGTAACAAAAAAAAAAAAAATTAATTCAGAATGTTTTTATATTTAAAAATTAAAATAAAAACATTCAAAACGTGTTTAAAAACAATGTAGTCTTTTAATTTGTGTTTTTGTGGTTTTTAATCTTAATTTCCGCAATTAAATTAATGCGTTTTGTTATGATCTAACCTTAATTATGTCAGTTAAATACCATAGGGCGATTCTCAAAAAAAAAACCAGAAAGCTAATTTTTCAAACACACTTTTTTTACGATTTTTTTGCTTATTTTTACATTTAACTAAACTTACATTTTAAAATACATTTAAAAATTTTTGTATATTATATGGAAAAATATTGATATTAATTTCTTCAGTTATTAAAATTTGAAATTTTTTAATTTTTAATGCCAGCATATAATTTTCCATTTATCAAAATAAATAAATATTTAATATTGTTATAATTACATAAAAGCATTTTCATATTATTTAAACAAAAAAAACCTAGCTTTGAAAAAATATTTATACATATATATTATATTTCAGTAAATATTTATGATGTCAATATGTAATAATGATGTAAATACTTATGTCACACACTTAACAAAAAACAATGAAAAGTTTTATTTGTGAGCAAACTAAAATGCTTTATTTGAAAATATTTTTAGTTATAAGCAAAAAGTAATGAAGAAACAAAGTTAAAAGAAAATTTTATGATATTGTAGTAAAATAACAAAAAAAATTGTAAAAAGTTCAGTCACACACATAAGGTAGTTTTAAAATTAAAGATATATACATGACATTACACAGATAAGATAAATAAATTTAAAAAATCAGAAAATAAATAATTGATAAGGATTGGAACTAAATCATAAATACTACATATAAAAATTTTTTTTTTGAATATAAATAATACTGATATAAATTACTTTTTTTTAAATTATTTTCAATTTCTTTAATAAATTCAACAAGAAAATAACCATAGTAGTATTTGAAAGTTATTTCAGCTTGAATTAGCTTGAAAAGGTAGATTAAATAGTTCTATAAATAATTGATTGCAAGGTCTTTGAAAATTTTAATAATTTCCTGTTTTGAGTTTAGGTTAGCATATAATAAAAATAAAAATGTCTTGAGCTGAGAGATTGAAGAACTTTAGAGAAAATTGAAAACTGACAAAGAATACTGTTCAATAAAAATTAAAATGATTAAAAACCTGTGAAAAATGGAAGTTGCAAAAAAGAACAGCAGAGAAAAGGATTCATATGAAGAGAAAAAAAAAATTAGTAGACAAAAATTTAAAGATCAACTAAATGATCCGAAAGAATGGAAAGACAAAAAAGGCTAAGAAAATATTTTTTGATAATGCTTTTGAAAGAGGCTCACTCATTTTTTAATCAATTTATGAAGAGATAATGCCTTTCTTTACATTTTGTAAGCTTAAGTCAAAAAATAAACTGTTTTTAGAAGAAACACCCACAAACCAGTGTAAGTGAAAACTGCATGAGAACTTTCATTTATTACTTAAAGCAATAGGTATCATCTATAGTAGTTTATTTTGGGTGCCTTCAACTACAATCCAAAAATGGGTGCATAGGAGAGGTAATAGAGGAATTACTATTTACTTTATCTAAATTTTAGGAACACGTTCATTTAAAAAGAGTTTAAGAAGCTGAATTTGAAAAAGACAAAGGGATTGCAAGTGAAAGAGTTCTTCAAGTGGATTTCGCAATAGCATATATTTGCGAATATCCAAATAAAGTACAAAGTGCACTGTGGAGTAGGAACACTGTTCAATTGTTTACTGGTGCTGTTTCCAACAACAATAATTGCAAAACATATCTTGTCTGTTCAGACACTAGAGACAAGGGCAAAGATAATGTTTACTGCTTTATTGGGTAATTGTATGAGATACTTTAACTGAAAACTGTAATAATGATACTGAAACTCTTTTCATTGATGGCCTATCATCAGAATTTAAAAATAAGTTTATGATGAAATTACTCGACCAATTATCTTTGCAATAAAATAAAACATTTCAGTTAAAATTTTTTGCAACTTCACATAAAAAAGGGGCTGTAGATGGTGTTTAAACTTATATGCCTATAGATAAGACTTTCTTTTCAGACTTAAAATTTCAAGATTCAAAAAAAATTTTATGGTGAATTTATAATTAAAAAGCCAAACATCAAAATTACTCTGGTCAACATTTAAGAAAAACTATTTTTGCCAGACAGTTTTCTGAACTAACTTTTTTATCCAAAAAAAAAAAAAATTCTACCTCAAAAAATAATATTAAAAAAAAAAATTGTACTACTTATTCATGCATATTATATTATATTATATTATATTACATTACATTATATTATATTATATTATATTATATTATATTATATTATATTATATTATATTATATTATATTAGTTTTAATGTGAATGAAGTGAAAAGTAAATTTGAACAAATATCACTCATGAAATTAACGTTGAAGAATCTAATTTAAAGAGGTATAAAACTTATATCAACAAAAAAAAGTCTTGAAAACTTTTTAGTCATACTTTTTATCAGTTTTTAAAACTATTTTAGGAAAAAAAAGGACAAAAAAAATAGGGGCAAGATCATGACTGCGATGGAACAGAGAAATAGGAGCATGACTATGAAATAGAAGCAAAATTATGACCTATTTATTCGTTTGTTTTTTCTAAAAAGTTTTAACGACAAAATACCAATTACCACATAATAGTACTATGTAGTGATTGGCATCAATTTTCACAATTTTTTACGTTTCATCTCTTTAATATTTACTTTTTTACAGATTTTTTAGATTTGAGACTTTCAACCATTTTTTGTACTAAATTAATCTTTGAAGATCTTTCAACAAGAGTTAAATTATAAGAGTAAAAAGAACAAATATTATTCCTGTGACTATAGTTTAATTAAAGTTTACACATAAATAGTTTTTAACTTTTCGTTTTTTAGTTAGTTCGTAGGGGTCCGGCACAAAGTAAATGTCTAGGAACAAAAGACAAATGTCTGGGAACAAAAGACAACCTTGTTTCAAGGGGTTGACACTATTTTTCGGGTTGCGCGTAGTGAATAATAAATTAAGTAAACTAATGAATATGCAGAAGCATTTAAATCAAAAATGCTGAGAAATATTCAGGATCGTCTTCGGGTCATCCTGGCCCCCCACTCACACACTAGAATCTGTACGTAGACGCAATTTTTAAATGTGTTACATAATAAATGACTGCGCAAGACCAAAAACCAACGAGTAAATGTCGTATTTATAACAAAGTAATTCAAAGAATAAGCGTTAAAAAAATCAATCCTCAGTAAAATCAGATCTTTGTTTTTTACTTATAGAATTTGTAATAGCAGCAGAAAGAAACACCCTTAGAATAACATCGACATTAGGAATGTAATACAAGTTTCTTTGGTCACCGGCACGAATATCAATTAAAGTGGAAACGAAACTCTTAAAATGCAGACATTTATTTGGAACTTAAATCTCTGCATTGTTTTCGTAGATTTGTAAAAGCTCTAGGGCATGCGATGTAATTGCAACAAAATCCATATCTGAAAAATAAACAAGAAATCCAATACGAGAAATAAATAGAGCATAAGATTTCTTTCCTGAATAGTCTACTAGCTTCTACTATCGTGTTCGGATGCTGCGTTTTTTCATTGTTTAGTTCTTTTATGACTACTTTGAAGTTAATACGCATATTTCAAATATACAAATACATAAGTACTATTGACAACTAAGACCTCAAAAAAACTTATTCTGATAAATATACCCTGTAACTAATAAAAACCTGTTTGTTGAGCAGAACATGAATTTGCGCATGCAAACCATCTGTCCGAGACTTTTTTGGAACTTTTACACCTTTTTCCAGTTTTGATATCAAGACTTTCCGAGCGATGCATTAAAACAAATAGAAAGTTATCTCGCTGTTGAAGATAGCCCAAGAAAGAAGCAGCTGCTGCAACACCAACCATATTCAAAGAATGGCCTGCGCATTAAATAAATTCAGCTAGTGGATTTAACTTCATAAAATGGGCTTGCAACTCAGTGTAGACCCAACAAATATTGGAGGCATTACCATACGACTACCCACAGCAACCACTAATGTTGATGGCGTGTATCTCTAATGTCTTTTGAACAAGATTAAACAAATCAGCTGCCCCGTGATCTCTCATTGAAATGAATAATAAAAAAACTTTCAAATCGTTTTCTGACAGGCACTAACTACCGAACAACAAATGTTATTAATTTACGTGCAAAAAGTCTGCGGTTTAACCAACAATGATTGAATAATATATGGCTGCTTTAAATTTAATAATTGTAGGAAAGAAATTTGACAATATAAAAAATGCTATTTCAATAATAGGCCAATAGGCTAAAAAGATAAATAATCAAAAAGTATAAATATAATTAAACTTTACTTGGAAGAAAGAAATTTGGTGACAATTACCCTCAACGCAACACATTTTTCCAATTCTCTTTTTCACTCTGAAACTGTTTAGCAAATTTGCAATTATTCCTGGGACTGCATTTACTTCAATTAACAAAGATCAAGGTAGCATTATTGTGTCCAGCAGATTGCTCATGCTCACTGATTGCCTTATGAGCAGCTTTCCAGATGCAAAATACATCTTCGCTTACATTCCCAGATGCAAAATACATCTTCGCTACATTGGCCTCGTCTTTCTTTTACTTCCGCTCTTTCTCCTGCTAAGCTCATCCATATTAATGTTGTTCATTGATCAATTCAGACTTCTACTTAATCCTTTCTAATGGAGTTATAGAGTTGGGAGAAGGTTATAACCACAAGTAGCCTCTCATCTGTAGTGGCCTTCTTGGTCTTGGGGAGGTGAATTACAACAACAAAAAAACAAGAAAATTACTTTTTTTTTTCTTTTTTTTTTAATATTCAAGATTTATAAATAGAATATAAATATTAAATTGCAAATGTAAGATTGAAAATTTAAGATTCAAGATTTATAAATAGAATATAAATATTAAATTGCGACTTTTTTTAAAATCTTTATAATTCGTTTGAAAAAAGTTTTTTTTTTTAATTAAACTTTTTTTTTTAATTTTTTTTAATTTTTTTTATACATGTTTATTTTACAACTACAAAGTATTTACAAGTAATCAATCACAGATTGATAGTAAAGATATACAAATATAAATATCACAAACATAAAGTTCAAAATATACGAAGTAGATAAAAATATAGTGGCATACAACTCCGAGACATAATTAAAATAAATACCAAATACAACTATATAATAACATGAACGTAAAATAAAATACCAAATACAACAATATAATAACGTGAACGTATATTCTTCCAATTAAAATAAAAAATATAATAAATAGAAATAAATCTGCTGATTTTTCGGAGAAGTGTAAAGATAGTTCACTATATGTTTATTTACCACATTTCAAAATAATGTTAGTGTATAAATATGAAAAAAAGCGAAATTTGTGTAAGATTGATAAAAGGAATTACTTGTTTGTAGTTATAGGAAACTCGCAGAAGACTGAAGTCAGTCTTGTCATCGAGTACCTTTTTCTAGACGTGTAGTATACAAACAAAAAATCAGTCACATACGTGATAATATGTATGTGTTACATATATGCCTTGTTATTATTATTATTTTTTGTATCGATTTGTATTAAAAGTTAAGTTACAATTTGATTATTTTAGACTTTAGCTTTAATTTCAGAGAGTGTTCGTTGTTTAAGTTTATTAGTTATTCGTTTCTGGAAATTAACTTGTTAAATAAATAGGGAAAACGATATGTAATTGAGAATTTTTGAAGTCTTATTGTTTCAAACGGTATCTTAGAGTTGCCAGTTGCTCTTGTATTGCATTTATTTATATTGTTTTTAAAAAAGTGTGCTGTAAAATGTTCTGAAACGAGACTTTTTTTATACTTAAACATGAAAAGTATACTTTGATAAATATTTATTTGAAATATATTTAGTGCGATCATTTGTTCCAGTAAGGTTTGAGCATGAGTAAAATTGTTTTTGTTGTATACTAGTCTTGATGCGAGTTTTTGACGTAAGTAAAGTGGTTCTAATTTAGATTTGTAAGTACTGCCCCATGCTATATTGACATACATGAGATAGCTATGTATGAATGAAAATTAAACAAGTTTTAAACTTTTTGTGACAAAAATGGTCTTGCCTTGTAGAGTAAACCTATGATTTTTGATATTTTTGTGTTTATGTAGTTTATGTGGGGTTTCTAGGAGATGTGTTCATCAATTAGAAACCCTAAAAACTTTGTAATCAAAGCTTTTTTGATGGTTATACTTTCTATATTTTTTGTTGGTAGGTTCAGGGGTATTTTTTTAACTTGTTGATTAGAGTGGAATAGTATATATATTTAGTTTTTTCGATATTGAGTGATAGTTTGTTTGATTTAAACCATACACTAATTTTTTTAATTTCAAAATTTGTTTTTTTAAAGAGGTCTTTGATTGTCCTTGATGAGTAAAATAAGTTTGTATCCTCGGCAAACATATATAAATATATAGTTATATATATATTATATATAAGTTATATATATATTATATATAAGTTATATAATATATATATATATATAGATATATATATATATATATATATATATATATATATATATATATATATATATATATATATATGTATATATATATATATATATATTTTATAGTTTTAAAGATATTAGAGGCATTTGAAAGATTGTTTATATAAATAAGAAATAAAAGAGGAGCAAGAATGGAACCTTGGGGTACACCACATTTTGATTTTTGTAAATTTAAGTTGCATTTTCTATTTATAATAACACACTGTTGTCTGTTAATAAAGTAGTTTTTAAACCAATTTAAAGCTTGTATTTTTATACCCTAATTTTTCATTTTTGTCAGTAAAATCTTATGGTTGACGGTGTCAAATGCCTTTGACAAATCAATAAAAATCCCTAATGTATTTTTTTTGTTTTTAATTATCTACTTATCCTATTTGAGTGGTCAAGGATTACATTCTCAGTTGAGTGTAGCTTTTGAAAACCATATTAACCTTTTTTGATAATTTTGTTAGTTTTTGAATACCGCGCTTATTGTTTTATTCGCTTTTATTAATTATTACTCTAGAAGGCATTTTGTTAAAATTAGATTTACTTTTACCAATTATTTCTTTCACAATGTCCCATGCTTTTTTTAAGTCTCCATTAAGTTTTCGTATTTGATTAGAATAATATAAAATTTTTTGCTTTTCTTTTTTAATTTTTTCAAATAGGTTTTTGTATTGCTTGTAGAGGGATAGGTTAGCTTCGCTTCTATCTTTTAAGTATTTTACGTAAAGTTTTTTTTTTTTTGTTCTGAAGATTTTCATATTTCTTTTGTTATTCACGGGCAATTTAAATATTTTGCTTTTATTTCTTTTTCTTGAATAGGAAAACTTTTATTTCATGTAGTTCATGTATAATGTTATTAATAATTTCAGAAAGTTAATGTAGGCAGAGTCTGTGTTTCCTAAGTTACATTCTTGGTAGACCTTTTGCCAATTTGTTGCTGATAGGAAGTCCTTAAATTTTTGAGTAGACGGTTTATCAATAAATATAACATAAGATTTTTGAATTATTAATTTTTGCGGAACTTTGTGACAAAGAGAAGTATATTGGAAAGTAATCTAAAAAATCTGTTATTCCTGATTTTAGAGAAGTTTCTTGTATTGAGTTTGTTAATATATTATCAATAGCAGTAATAGATTTGAAAGTTACCCTGGTAGGTTTGTTGATAATAGGGAGTATGAAACATGTCGCCAAACAAATTTTTAGTAATCGCGTTCTCGTTGTACATTAAAATATTTATGTTTATATCTCCAATAATGATTAACTTTTTCTGCTCTCTATTTTTTGTAATTATATGTTTGACATAATTCGAAAATTTACAAGTAGGTGGTCTGTAGCATGTAGAAACAAGAAAGTTCTTTGACGCATAGTTAGTAACTTCTTTTGTGAAGACCTCGCAATCGCCGTCAGAGTTTGAAAGATCATTTCTTATCTTAATTTTTAGATCATTCCGCATATAGTTAACAATTTCTCCTCTTCTTATGTTAACCGATCTTTCTTTAGAAAATATTTTATAGTTTGGAATTTGGAGGTCAGAGTTTGTTTCTACTTCTTCGTCAGAGCACCAAGTCTCTGTGAGGCAGATCACACTGAAAGTATGTTTGCATTCAAGGAGAAAGTTTTTTAATTTGTCTATTTTATCTAAATAATTCATTAGCTTGAAGATTATTGTTCTTGATAAGTTGATGAGTTTCTACAACCATCCTAACATTCAACTTCTTTTTCCTTTACACCATCGATCCTTAAATTGTTTCTGCGTAAGCAGTTCTCTAAGTCCAATCTCTAAGTTTGTTGTAATTTTTTGCATTTTTTTAGTTATAGTTTCTTCTTGAAAATTCAAGCTCTCTTTAATTTTGCATATTTTCTCTTTCAATCTTTTGAGTTGTTTTCTTTGATTCAAATTCAAGTTTGTCGAGGCGTACTGCGAGAATTTTTAGGTTTCCGCTTAGTATCAATATAAAGTCTTGTTCTTGTACTTTTAATAATTTGCTTGTTTCCGATTGTATAAAAGTTTTTTGTTCTTTAAGCTTGGTTGTAATTAACTTTTCTATGTTTTTTAACGTTAAATCCATATTTTAATTTTTTAATAAGATTGTTAAAAAAAACACGTCCGTTCATGGCGAAGTTTCGCGATAAAAAAAATGAAAAAAATTTCTTGCTGGCTGGCCTCTCTAAACGCCCTGGCCCCACAGCAACTGCCTTGCCTAGACATGGGTAAACAGGGGTATTATTATCAGAACATAGGTAAAGACGGGCATTATAATTAGTATTATTATTAGCTAAAAAATTAAATTTTCAACTTTGAAACTTTAAATTCGCAGCCTAAAATATATACAAACTTGCAAAAGTAAAAAAGAACGTAAAGTAAAACAGTAAACAATATAAACTATTCAAATGATTGTAAGCAATAAAAACTTTACAATTTTGGAAAAAAATAAAAAAAATAAAATTGAAATAAATAAGAAATCAAGTTATAATCAATTATGTCAAGCTATAAGTAATGTTATAAGATATTATTTAGAGAAAGTAATAATTTTTTAATGTTTATTTGAAAAAGATTTAGATTGCTAAATTAAAATTAAAATTTGGCAAAACAAGTGTATTTTATAGGTGTGGTGCACCTATGAAATAGTCAATAATTGGTTACCACGTATCATTAGACATCATCACCATATAGACATTTCATCATAAAGATATAGTATTTCATCCTTTTTTTTTGATCATCCGTGCGATGGATGATGAAAAAAAAAAGGTACGTTTAAGCACCGGCGAAGGTCATTTGCCAATCAAAGATAAACGAAGTTTAATAGCTAAGATTTGTTAAACTTCGCAGCCGAAGTTTAACAAATTACTATTTGGTATTCGTTTCATAAAAAGACTATTTGCCGATGCTTAGGCACGTTTAAAGACTTTTGGCACTATAAAATATAAGGCTTTTTAAAACAATTATTAAATGCAGAAGCTAGAAACAGTTGGCGAGCTATTTTGTAAGTTAAGAGTTTTTTTGGGCTCTGAAGGGCATAAAATGCCTAAATATTAGGGTTGTTCGCCAAAATACAAGACTTGAGACAGTTTTGAATCTTTGTTACCGTATTTCAAAATGCTATGATTAAACTTACATTTTCGTAACGCGTTATATACAAAATAAAATTTTTTTTAACTCTAACTTGCGAAAAAAAACTTGTGAAACGATTGACTTCGAATGAAGACTTTAGCAACAATCCATTTCTAAACGAGCATTTCAAAACATGCACTTACGGAAACGACTGGAAAACATTTATTAAACTTTTATCTAAAACAAACACACAAAAAAAGGCTATTATTTATTTTTTTAAATAAAAATAATGTTGTTAAATGATTTTTCAACCATCTATACGTTTATCTAAGGCATGTTTGTGTGTGTTTTGGTGCGTGTGTGTGTGTGTGTGTGTGTGTGTGTGTGTTTGTTTGTGTGTGTGTGTGTGTGTGTGTGTGTGTGTCTATAAATATAGATATAGATATATATATATATATATATATATATATATATATATATATATATATATATATATATATATATATATATATATGTATATATATATATATGTATATATATATATATTAAAGGGCTGACTTTTTCACAACTATACTTGGGTATAGTGCCAAAATATGACATTCTACATTAGTTTACCGATTTTAAAATTTTTATAGACTCAAGTTACAAAAACGTTCCCCACAATTAGAAAAATATGTATTTGTTTGAGAAATACATAAAAATTCGCAAATTAGCAGATAAATAACAAATTATTTTGATAAAATAACTTTTATTAAAACAAATTACAATTTAAAAGTTGTTTTTCAGAATAAATCTGTAGTTCATTTTGCCTATATCTCTGACAGGAATTTCTTGCATAACAAATATTGGATCTCTGAATTCCTTGTATTCTTCTGGGCTCCTGTGACCAAAATCTTTTCAAGGTCTTCATGGCTGAAGTTAAAGTTATTGCTTGTTCTGAATTTTTATTCATGTTCTGAGTATTGCATCTCAGAAAACCATATATCAGACCAAGTCACAAATCAAGCGCAATTGATTATTATCTGATTCAGTTAAAATAAAATTCAGAAGGGCATAGATTGCTCTTGAATTCCATCTGGCATTGTGCAATGGTGGCAGAACTTTGAAGTTTATAGCTGGAAAGCTGCTATTCACCTTCATGAATCGGTAACTTTGTACCAACTCAAGCAAAAACTCCATGTTGTCTCTTCATTTATTAGTCTTTACTTTACAAATTTTGTTCACCTTGCTTAAAGCTTGACTTCAAATTTTCATAACTTTTTTTCAGGTTTACAATAAATTTGTAATGTAATTCTGGCGATTTTAACACTTCTTCGTTGCGAATTTCATTCGTAGTATGTTTCAAAATTGTGTCCAACACATGATGCTGACAACTAATAAATTAAAATGGTTCAAGATTTTTTTTTCAAATTCTCTTTGCAGTTGAATTACAACTCCATTTCTACTCCCATTATTCACACTTGTAGTATCAGATATAATAACTTTAATACTACTCCATAGTTAAAATTTATCCAACACTTCAACTATTCCACTGTAAATACTAATAGCTTTCCCATCATCTAGTTTAAAAATGGCAAGTTTCACCTCCTTTTTTTTTGTAAACTTCTGCTGGTTTTTTAACACTTAGTGTTGACTTCTTAACTAAGCTAACAGCCACAGTGGTGTTCTCATATTTTCTCTTAACTTTTTTGTCTGGAGGAATATAGCTAGAATCTTGTTCATCATTTTGGTCATAGCCTTCTTCATTGATGTCACTGACCTCTACTGTATCTGTTTCAGGTATGCTAGGTCTCTTCCTGCAATCCTTAGATGGATGTACTTTAACAGTTTTTAATGTAAAATAACCAACTTGACCATTAGTATCCACTTGTAAGAAATAAAATGCTTTGTCTTCGTTGCTAAGCCAGTTACCACTTACTTTAGTGATATCAAATAAATAATCCCACTTTTCTTCAAGACATTGTTAAGATTTTGTAACTGAATGATATTTGTTAATGAGAATTTGAACTTTTTTTATTATAGGCTTTTCATTTATTTTTGGTAAACTAAGCTTGAGCCATAAATCAGATAATTCTCCGCCAACTCTTTTACATCTCAAATAAACTGACTTCTCTAAATTTGATAAGCAAATAAACCGACCAATAACAAAATAAGCTTTTTGCATTTTATTCAAATTATCAAGTGACTCTAAAACTTTGGGTATGTGAGATCTTGTTGATTTTGATTTCTCAAAGTGGACTAGATTTTGAGACCAGGCTTTGATATTTTCAGGTTTTTCAGCTATCTGCGAGCTTATTCTTGATATTTCTAAAATATAAATTATACGTTAATTATAATTGTAAGTAACATATGAAGCTTAAAGTTAAATCTATTTTACATTTTAAGCACACATAATTAACTTATTTTAGTTATATTAATTGTAGATTTTAGTAAACACCAAATAATCACCTTGGTTTGAACACGCTTATTTGGACAGCAAACGACAATTAAAGATGACACTTGCAGAAGCAATTAGTATTTGATGAATTTAAATAATTTATACATAAAATTATATATATTACCATAATTCGTATCATGCAAAACAATAAAAAGTATATAAAAAACGTAAAAAAGGTTACCTTTTTAGCTAGTTTAAAAAAAAAATTAAATAAAAAATGTTTCTACGGAGGATGTTTTTGCAACTAAAGATCTAAAAGCATGTATTTCTATAAACAAATTTAATAAAGTCAGATTTTAAAAATATACCCATTCATTTTTAAGTGAAAAACTTGAAAAGTCAACCCATTAATATATATATATATATATATATATATATATATATATATATATATATATATATATATATATATATATATATATATATATATATATATATATATATATATATACATTACGTTAAACATGCAGTTTCATGCTAATTAGCGATCATAAAATCAAGAGCTAATCTATGGATTCCCCCTAAGTTTAAGATATATTCAATTTTTCAAAGAATATAGTTGGTTAGTTAGGCATTTGACACATTTCAGTCGGTTAATTTTAAGTTTATTTTCAAAATAAAAAAGAAATTTTAAGAAAATTTCTTTTTTATTTTGAAATCAGTATGTACTTTTTAAGGATTTTCCCCCCTCATTTTATTACTAGATTCGCCCCTGCATCAGATTTTACAAATCCTAAAAACATAACGACATATTATTTTATAGACAGATTTTAAATGTCAAAGTTATGTTGCTTTTTGAATAGTCAGACAAATTTATTTCCCACTATTTTCTTTTGGGCATTTCACCTTGTAAAGCAAATTTATACCAATACATTTTAATAGCCAAAAATATGGAGATTAAAAAAAAAGGTAAAACTATCAGGTTAATTAATCAAATCTAATGATTTGATTAATTAACCTGATAGTTTAATTGTTAATTATTGGAGCATCTACATGATCATCCCTTGTGACATTTTAGAACTATAAATTATGAATACCAATAGTTAAAAACTTTACACATTTGACACTTATGAATATCTATAAGTAAATAGCATATAATTAACATAATTTAATAACATAATTAAATCTATAATGACGTGTTTCAGGTTTTTACTTCAAAACGACGGTTTTGCAAGTTACTGTTGTGAAAGAATTCATTTCAAAATAAATTGGATTTTCTATCATTGTTTCAAAATGTAAATTTTATATTGTTAATATTTTGTGATTCTAAAAATAATATTTTATTACAATCATTTTGAAAGATAAATATGTTTAATTTTTACATTTCTAGCATTTCGGAACAAAGTTTTATAATGGACTTCGAACCGTCATGTAGTTAAAGCGCTCGTTTCGCAATATGTTACATCCGAAACCCCTAATTTCGTATATTGCAAAAAAACTTTACTTTGAAATTCAAAATGCGAATTGCTATATTTTGGAATAAGTACTAGCGAAATGGACATCGGTGATTTTAAACTTTTTGTTTATTTCCATGAAAGGTTTATTTCTTGTAATCAAGATCTTTTCGAAAGAATTTTTTTTAATTAATATTAATAAACCTATTTAGTAAATATAAATGGCCAATTCCATAGTTCAGTGACGCATCATGCGGAGAGATTTTTTTTAATAGAAATTTTTCTATAACTCAAAAATAATTTTTTATTACTCTAAATCAATCTTGAATTCAAATTTTATAATATAAACTAAACACAATTGTATTAACATAACACTGCTACATAGCAAAAATTAAAGTGTTTTTTTATCGGCATACTTTTAAATAGAGTTTTCGCTGAAATTTTAATTCTTGCTTGACTTATTAGATTTTTTTGTTGTAATTTATTCATTTGGCAATAAGGTAGTCATAAAAAAAGCCACAAACAATAAAGTTTTCATATTGTTTTATTTTACAGAAAAAAAACTATCAGTTCAGTGACGCAACGTTCAGTGACGAAACAAAAAGACGAAATTAAAATCATTTTAAAAAGTTTTGTTATTTTGTAATAAATTTTAATTATACTCAGGTGAAAATAGCATCGGAACAACGTTATCATTCTGAACATAAAAATAATGTGATTTTGATATACCTTTGATTTTTCTTGAATAATTTAAAATTGAACTGAATCCAAGTTCATTTTTTTGTTGTCTTGTATCGTTTTCTGACATATGAATTACAGATATTTGCAAATCTTGTAATGCTAACGCAAAATCTGCTGCTGACCTGATTTCGTATTGACTAGTTTTAACTCTCAGGGCTGCGATTCGCTTAACAGTAGCTCCTATTCCGTCAGCCACTCCTTTCCCGTGCATCGCTGCAAAGAAATGCCAGAAGAATTTTTTATGAAAACGTTTTTCAAACACAACCATTGCAGCCATAATGCTTTTGTTTTTGAACTGAGAAGTGGCATTATCGCTGAACATGTGTACTTCTTTGACTTGATCAGGAATAAAGTGAAGGATTTTGTCAATGTACGGTATAACGGAAGACTTAGTATGATCAGTTGAATCTGAAACTATGGCAAATGTTTTTAACTCAATGTTCCAGACTGCTAGGGTCATGATAGAAACTTGATTTTGACCAAAATGAGCCGCTTGTGGCTCATTTTGATAGAAACACCTAGCGTTTTCAGCCCAGTCAACTTGGATTACCGCAATTTCAGAATTAACACTCATCGAAACCTCCTTCAGTTTATTAAAAATTGTTGATTGGTTTTTCTTTACAAATGCGTATTTAACGAACTTATCACGCATCGCTGATATGTGTTGGATGAGTTCTGTTACAGTAGACTTTTTTGAAATTTTTTCAATGTTTGCATATGTTTTAGTTTCAGGCTTTCTCCACTCGTCCCAGGATACTTCGAAACCAAATGTATTAAAAGTTTGCAAGTGTTTATCGAACTGTTTCATACCTTTGCATGCAACGCATTTGTCATAGGCGCAATCGTATGTGTACGGTTCACAAACAAAGTTATTTATCATTTCAGATGCAACTTTGATTGAAGGCGCTTGAATTGATTTTGTTAATGCATTTAAGGCAAATCGCATATTTTCATGCAAACTACAAACACAAACATTATGCGGAAATTTTGTAACTGATTTTACATTGCGTGGACGAAGGTCGCAAATTTACTGAGTCCAATTTTTATGTGCAGATGCTTTTCCTTGAATAACTCAAAAGCTTCTTTTAGCGTATAATATAAATGACGTATCTGAATATTGTTTGCTTTTCCGTCAGATAATTGAATTCGAGTGACATCTTTTTTGTTTGGTGATATTTGGGAAACTTCATCTTCATTATAAAAGTTTACAACTGCTAAAAAATCGCTTTCAGAAAGACCATACAGCTTTGAACATGCTGGAGGTAGACCCGAATTATCTTTACAAGCTTGAGCTATTTGAAAGAATAGAAAGAATTTCAGATTGTTTCTCCTTTGAAGTTGGTAGTGCTTTTAAAACTTTTTTCAATGCTTTTCCTCTTTGTTGAACGTTTTTAAAAGATGAGCTTGGTCTTTGATATTGATTTAAAAGTTTTCTTTTTAAAGCGCGACTTTTTAAAACTCTTAATTTTGCTTTAGCAGCATAAGCTGCTTTTTTATTAGGATCGGCTTTCAATTTTTCTCGATATCTTGTAGATCTAGCTCTGGACATTTCTTTCTTTTTATCAGCATTCCGAGAAACATAATTAGCTTGGTATTCTGCATAACGTTTTTTATTTACTTCTAATTTTGATTCCATTTCTTAAAAATTTACAACTTTATAAGAAAATGTTAACATAAATCCAAAAAATTACTAATATTTACTAATAGCCCTTCACAATACTAAAATGCAAAAATTTATTCGAATTTGAAAAATTTGAAAACCCACAACGAAATCTGAACTTTTGGATGATATTTTGACTTCCTTACTGCGCTATTTTATGAAACGCTAATTATCCCGTCGATGTGTTCAGTGACGTAACAGCTTTTAAACTATAACTATATGTTAATACAATGCTTTTTGACCAATTTTTTTTTTTAGTTATGATTAAAAGTTTACATTAAAATATATAATTTCTAAAAAAACCTCGCCATAAAGCATAATTTCATTGTGATAATTAAACTTTTTTAGCTTTTAGTTCAGTGAGGCAACGTAATTTTTGCAGATGTGTATGTGACAAAAAAACACTTGAATTATTTTTAAAGAGTAAAAGTTTTTTTACTCAAGACATATATGTAATCTCAAAGATTCTTTCTAAACAAAAATATGGATATGTTTTGTTAAAAATATTGCAATAACACGCCCTCAAATTTTACTCACTTTTTCGAATAATAAAAAGAACAAATAGTTGCTAACATTCATCAAATTTATCTACTCGGTTCAAACATTTTCTACTCAAAATTTATTTTAACAATAATTTTAAGGTGTTTAAACTATGATTAAAGAAATAAAACCTTTTGGAAAAAGATATTTTTAAACACGAAATTTATCTCTTCCATCGTGGAAATAGCCAAATATATTTTTTGATTAAAGACATTAATATCAAAATTAGTTTTTAATTTGATTTTACGATGGGAACTTGAATCTGGTCCTATATTTGTAGCCGAATATGTCTAAAAATTGTAATTCCTCAAAAATTTAGTCTTATTGACTTGAAAATCAGTACATAATCTGTCAAAAGGCGATTATACGGGCTGGTCACCAAAAGTAAGTGATTTTCAAGTTATGATCGGTTTTTTAAGAAATTTAGTCGGCTAGCCGGATATTCTTTATTATTATTACATTTTAAATAAGCATTTTGTTACAATAATAATATATATAATGATCGTTATTAAAAAATAAAAGAACGCGGGGACTCGTAAAAGACAGTACGATCTTGTCGTCGAGTACCGCTAAGAAATGTACGCGTTAAAATTTATAAGATATTTACAAGAATACGTAACGAAGTAAGAAACTTTTTTTAAGAGTATTCTTGAAGATAAACAAAAAAAAAATAAAAATAATAAAAATAAAAAAATAAATAAAATATCACACAATAAATACAAGATGCGTTACATCTATTAAATAGATTACGGTTGTTAATGATAAATATATAATTTTTATAAACTCATGTTTAAATAGAAGGGAAAACGGAAGATCACTAAAAAATGTCAGAAGTATATTATTAAATCTTCGATTGTTAAAAGAAGTACTTTAGACTTTCATTTTAATGAATTTACTTTGATGAATAAAATCCTTAGTTAAATTTAAAAAAAACTATTTTATCCATAAAAAGGGTCCGCAATATTAATACAAAAGTTGTTTGAAAAATGGGCTGCTTAATAAAATTATCATTGCGTGAAATCTATCTATTTTTATATTTTGGTGAATACAAGTAATGGAATGAAATTGGTGTTGAATTGGGGTTACTTTTTACATAAGACAAAGAATATTAAAAATATTAAGCTCAAATATATTAAAAACTTTTATTTCAAATAATAGAGGCTTGGCAGGAGTATAACGGACTTTAAAATATATAAGACGTTAACATGCTTCTGCTGAAGATAAAGAGATTTAAGTTTTCTTTTATTTATACTATCCCAAGAAACATGACATGTTATATAATTTTTTTTTTGCTAAAAGGTGATGGTATATTCTGTTGTACAAAATTCTTTCGGAAATTTCTAGAAAAAACAGAGTTGATGTAAATTGGACGGTAGTGCTTTACATTAGTTTTTTCTCCTTCTTTAAATATAAGAATAATTTTTGCTTTTTTTAAATACTTTTAAACTCTTCAAAAGGTCAATCAAAAAAATCTAGATACGGGTCTAGAGGGTCATATGTTTCCTTTATTAATTTTTTAGGGCTCAAAATCTTTTTGGCAAGGTTTGGTCCAACTGATATAAAATATTTATTAAATTCGGTAGCAATTGTTTTTTGATCAAGATATTATTATCCACTTTAATGACTGAGGGAAAACATTGCAATATTTTTTGAGTGTTACCAGTAATTTCGTTTATAAGTTGCCAAGTACGTTTTGAGTTTAATTTGTATTTTTCAAGTAAATCAGTGTAGTATTTTTTTTTTGAAATTTTCTTTCGGCTTTTAAATAATCTTAAATAACTTTTATAAATGGTCTGATTCTCAGTTGTTTTTAATTTTAAATATTTAATATAAAGTTTTTTTTTAATTTTAGAAAATTTTATAAAAACTACAAAAATAAAAAAATGCCATAGATTACTAAGTGTATTCTATAGAATACCCTTAGTAATCCATGGCGATTTAGTTTTTTTATGTTTGTAATAAATTTTATAAAAAATATTAAAAAAAGATTTGTATACTAAATTAAGGTCTTCAGAAAAGTTAATCATGGTGCGGATTCACAACACTTTCGTAAGTCCAAAATTTGCGTAAAGTTTGCGTAAGTTTTGCTTAAGTTCAAAGTTACGCTAAGTGGTATTCACAAACCTTGCGTAAACAAAAACTTACAAAATTCCTTAGTTTTTACGTAAGTTTTTACTTACGCAAAAAGTCTAAAAAACGGTATTCACAACATTTTCCTAAAAAGTGCTAAGCAAACTTTACGCAAGAAATGTTACGTCTGCTATTTTCTGACTTGAGTTTTGCGTAACTTTAAATCATCTAATAATATTTAAAAATGACGTTTTTATTATTATAAAAGATTTCAGATTTTGTTTGTTATTGCCGATAAAATATAATTTTATCTTAATTTTATACTGCTATACGTTAAGTTATTTATTTAAATAATACAACTATAGTTTTTTTTTAACAACAACAACAATAGCAGTATATTTACCAAAAATTTAGATGTACTACATAAACTTGTTTTATAAAACTTGTTTTCACCTTAAATATAAGGTTAAAAAAATATACACACAATCTATATAATGGATGGTTCACTCTCTCATAGCCTAGCTAAAACAACGAGAGCGACCATAGTACAGATATATCATAAAGTTTTGCAGTATGCCAATAACTTATTAAATAAATTAACTTAATAACTAGTTATTGTCATACATCAATGCTATATGATCATCATATCATAATGATACATCATAATGATGATACATCATAATGATGCATCGTAAGGATAAAGGATACATCATAATGATGTATCCATACTATATTAACTTATGGTTGTATCTATACTATCTATACTATATTATACAGAAATATATACAATGATATTATTGAAGTATATACTTTAACTTGCATAACTAGCATAAGGAGAGAGAGAGAGACTCACTTTCTCACTCTCTCTGTTTGTGAGAGAAAATATTTGTCCTAATATAGATACAATATTCACAAAAATATGCAATCAATTTATTGGTTTCTCAAATATCCATTTTTTTATTCTATTTATAAATGAGAACAAGACTATTTCCAAATACATTAATGCTAAAATCTCTGAGTAATCAGGTTATTGAATTAAAAAAGTATTATAATCTAAATATTAAACTTACTTTGAATTATGATGCTATATTTTTCGATAATTTCAATTATCCAAAGGTATTAACAATATTAAGATTATTTTGAATAATAATGCTCTGTTTTTAAATATTTCAATTATCAGGAGATATTATTAATATCTACGGATAATTTAAATTATTAAAAAAAAAGAGCATTGTTTTTTAAAGCCTAATTTCTTGGTAAATAATATTGTTATTTGCAAATAATAAACATATTCTTTTATAGTTTAAATCGTTTTGGTAGATTTTTTTGTATATCTATATGAAATCTCATTGGTATAGTTTGTTATTGCAAAGAGCAGAAATTCCATAAAAAGTTCCTTGATCAACCAGTTAGTCCAAATGGAGTGATAGTGCTTTTCACAATTCAGTAAAATTATTATCTGTTGCTGTTGAAAATAGTATTACAACTCTTAAGATGAAATCATATTGTTCACACTGGTTGTAGCTATTAGATTATACTGTATTTGGTGTCTTGAAAACATACTACAATACTTGTTGTTATGATTTAATCAATACTTGCTCTGTCAAAGAGTTAAACTTTTTTATACTGCATGTACCTGATTCACAGAGTTAACTTTATGCTATCCATCAAATATAAAAATCATATTTTAATTCGTGCAAGTATGGTACCATAAATTCTCAATCTGAAATATCACTGAAAAAAAATTTACAAAAAACCAGTGGGTTTTAATTCAAACTCAACTTTTATTAATTAATACAACTGAAATATTTTCCATAACATATTATGAAAAGTACAATGTATTTTTCATAGTATGTTATGGAAAAGTTGTTGAACTTTTGCTTATGTTTTCAAAATGTTCCTTGTATTTCTGACAATAGAAATTTTGTTTATAAATAGTTTCAAATATACTAGAATGCAATCAAATGTATTTCTTGAATTTATTGAAGCAATTTCTTTATTTGATGAAACTGTCATTCCCTATTGCAAATAAAAGTGTTTTTGATTTTAGTCAATTATATGATAAAACAAGACCACTGAAAAAAAAATTTAACTATTTTCATGATGTTTTCTTATACCTTAGGGTATATGAAGTAAGAATGAAAACAAGAAGTTAAAAAAAAACACTTGAGTTTAGCACTTCCATTATATTATGAACGCGAAATTTTATGCTTAACTAAAGTACTTTATTTTAACTTCCTGAAGCAATGCAAGATAAGTTGCATGATCTGATCAGGGGTGAACCCAGACCTTTTTTGGTACTATAGGACCGGTATGGGCCTAAAAAAAATGACTCAAAATATCAATTTCATGTTGTTTTTCTTTTTATATTAAAAATAGAAAAAAAGTTCTTTCAAATGCTAGTTTTCTGCATATTTTAGCTAGTTTATTTAGCCAGTAATGTTTACAAATAAGGTTCGCTGCAAGTTTAGAGTTAGGGTTGAATAAAACTAATGGGCATTCACTGATAACATCATACAGGAAGCCGAATAATTATCTTATATAAGCCAAGGATAATACAATTTATATTACCCATTTGGATTTGAATAAATATGCCCGAATTATTTCCTAATGAGTGCTTGTAATATTTATATTTAAAATAATAGATGTGTAGCATTTTGTTAATAACCGATATCTCATTTAAAAAACCAACCGACTCCTATTTGTTTCATTTTTAATCCAATTATTAATTATTTTGATTATTTTGCTAATAGATACTCAAAATAGATTGAAAGAATGTTTATGCTATATATGCTATTACTTTTAAAATTAATTGCGTGTATATGCTATATGGGGCAATTCAAATACAAAGAAACACTTTTTTGCTGTTTTTTGACTCCCTTCTTTGTATATGTAACATTTTAAACAATCTCTCCCCGCCCTATTTGAAACGTGACATTATTTTTCAACAAATATATCTTTGAGTTTGTACTTTTATTGCCCTGTGTGTCTTAATAAAAAAAAAAATTAGTTATACTAACTACTTCCTTTATACAAATAGTTATAAAATATTTGCCTTAAATTTTGGGTACGTTTTTGCGTAAGTTTTTGCCTAAGTTTTGCGTAACTCACGCGCAACCTTAACTTTACGCAAATGCTGCGAAAAAGTTGTGAATACCAAATAGTTACGCAAAAAATATTTTGCGTAAGTTTTTCGTAACTTTTGCTCAGCTACGCAAGAGTTACGCAAAAGTTGTGAATCCGCACCCATGTTCCAATTAATTAAAGATAGTTGATATTTAAAAGATTCTTTTTTTATGTTATGGGGTTTTTGTTATGAAAAATTTGTTTTTAGGTTTTTGTTATGAAAAATTTGTTTTTTAAATGATTTTTTTTTATTATTTTATTATTTATATAAAATTTTCGCATAATTTTTTTTTAGGAAGCAGTCGGTACTTTTAAGGGTTCAACCCCCCTCCCCTTATTTTATTTGTAGAATCGTCTCTAAATCGGTCTGAATTGTGGTTAGGGCAAACCGGTATCCCGGTTTATCGGCCATTTTTTTAGTACAGATACCGAGTTCTCAATACCGGTATATACCGGTATTACAATTATTTTTTTCATCGCACAGAAACTGTTCCATTAGACTTCGTGCATGTTTTGACACAGACGTTTTTAGAGAGTTATAAGCATGAAAATATCACAGAAAAAAAACTTTGATTATAAAAATGGATAACAAAAAAAATTTCACTTTGTTTTTTGTAACTTTGTTGTGTTGTGCTTCATTTTATTTGTTTTATATATATTTGTAAATATAACAACAACAAATATAGACAAAGAATAAATTTAAAAAGAAAAAATATTTTAACACACACGTATTCATAGGCAAGATAAAAAAACCTAAAAACATCTCTATATAATATGAAAACATAACTACATCTCTATTACAGATTTAGTTATGTTTTTTTATTCATATAATATAGAGATGTTATATTTTTTTTCATGTTTTAAATCTCGTCTGATATTTGATATTTCGTAATCACTGGTTTGCACGTGCTTATAATAACAACTTCTCAAAATAGAAAACGATTTTGGAAGTAATGACTTATAGGCTTGTATAAGCACGCTTTTTAAGACTGCTTGGAAATTGCGATTGCGAAATGATGTGTATATATATGTGTATTTTTGTTTATGATTCGCAGTCAGTTTAAAGTATAACACATTATTGAAAATAAAATATAATCATATGAAAAGTTCATATAATTCAATATGTAATTCATATAATTATATTAAATTCATATAAGTGCATATCTTTATCTTCATTTTTATAAATTTTTAATATTTATTTATTTTGTATTTCAATATTATTTTTTATATTTTGCAAATTATAGTATTCAAAAACGTGCTGCCATGGGTGATAAACCAAAAGTATTTGAAGATTTTAAAAAAGGACTTCAGGACAAAAACTCTGTGTGGAATTACTTTTTGCACGAAAAGTCTGGAGCTGCAGCAAAATGTAAAAAATGTGCTTGAGAAATGAAGACCTGTGGTGGCTCGACTAGTGGGCTCCATACACATTTAAGGACTTCTCACCAAACAAATTTATTGAAACTTTATCAAGTTGAAGTTTCAACTTCGCCATCTACTGCTGGTGTTTCGACTACGCCTGATTTGCAACTCGTTAGGCCCTGAAATAAAATTACAACTTTTTATACGAAAAACGAAGACGAAGATACACTGCCAAATGTTTTAGCTAAAATGACGGCCACCAATGGCTTGCCAATCAGAGTTTTTATAACATCTAATGAGCTAAGAAAATCACTGGTAGCTCGAGGTTTTGATGTGCCAAAATCATCTGAATCCATTCGCCAAATAGTTATATGCTACTAAAATTCGAAATTCAATAATAGAAGAATTATCTGAACTTCAACGTCAAGGAAATTGATTTAGTCTTACGTTTGACGACTGGACTTCGGTAAAAAATAGACGTTATTTGAACATTAATGTTTATTCTTGAAATAGATTTTGGAATTTGGGTGTAGCAAGAGTTAATGGACATTTCCCAGCAGAAATGTGAGTTAAGTTAATTGAAAACATACTGAAAGAACGCAACTTAAAAATTGATCGCGATATTGTATGTATTACCACAGATGGTGCTTCGGTTACGAAGAAAGTAGGCCGATTAATGTCCATCGACCAACAACTTTGTCTAACCCATGGAATCCATTTGGCTGTAGTTGACGTCTTGTATAAAATAACAATTGTGGAATCGACAGATGATTATTTTGAATCTGATGAAGATAGTGCTGCTGAGATTTCCGATGAATATAATGAAGACCATTTAGACGGACTAAAGATTTTTCAGAGCTCACCAAATTCAAATGAACTTGCAAATAATTTGGCTCCATTGATAAGCAAAGTTTATGTAAAAACTTAACAGTGTAATAACCTGTCATTAATATTAGGTAATAAGACCAGATGGAACAGCTTACTTTTTATGCTAGAGCGTTTTTATAAACTAAAAAATTCTATTTAAAAAGCCCTGATTGACTTAAACTTGAATATTAATTTTACGGAATCTGAATTAGAATTATTATTATCAACAGTTTCTATGTTGTTACCAGTGAAATTGGCTGTAGAGGCTTTATGTTGGAGAGACACTAATCTACTATAAGCTGATGCTACCCTGGTATTTATGCAGCAAAATTTAGGCGTAGGACCTTTAAGTAACAATATGAAGACCTCCTTAATTAAAAGAATAAAAGAAAGACGCACAAATTTATCTTATCTCATACAATATCTTCATAAAGGAGATCAAGCCCAAAATAATTTTGGTTCAGATATCATACTTGATCGGCTAACTAAAACTGCTTTGGTAAATTTAATTGTGCATCTTATCCAGCGGCTCTCATCCGTGCAAACTGAAACTACAGCATTCCCTACAGAAACAGATGATGACGAAGATACCATAATATGCGATGACAAACCTTTGAGCTTGACATTAAAGGAGCAGCTAGACATCGCCATAAATATTAAGATGAAAATGAAAACAGTACCAAAAACAAAGCGAAATATTAACGATTAGACTAAAATGGTACGAAAAGAACATTCTATATTTGAGGAAGACGGTACACGTGGTACCAAATTGACGTTGGTCTACGATTATATTTTAACTATTTCCCCAACGAGCGTAGAAGCTGAACGGGCTTTCTTTTCATCTGGAATGTTATGTACGAAAATTCGATCATCTTTAAATGATGAAACTTTAAATAATTTATGTTTTTTGCGAGCCTATTTAGTAATAAATAACTTTTTTATGTTTTTTGTTTCAAATTAATTAATTATATATATTATTTTAACTTAAAAAATGAAGTTTTGAAACCGTTTAATTGTTGCTTTGGGTTTTAATGAATTTTTTTTTTAGTAATTGTAAATACCGGTATATCGGTTTTAACTTAACCTAATACCGAAAAACCGGTATTTCATTTTTGGTCCGGTATTGGATGCCCTAATTGAGGTTAACTTGAATATTTTCTTACGTTTGGTCGATAATAAGAAATTTCATTTTTAACTGCATGTCATAAATTGTACAATTTATGTATTTTATAAGTGCATTAACTTTAATATTGCTAAACTTAAATATTTGAGGGCTAAAATAATGTTCACTTTTCTTAAATTTGATATTAAACTTTATATTCAACATCTTGAAACAATGTTATTTAAAACAGAAAAATTAGTGAATATTGATAGTGAAATATACAAAAGTGTGTTTTGATATTCCTTTGCAATAGAAAATAAATAATAAATGGGAAAGTCCTTTAAAGTTAAACCAACAAGCAAATCAAGATTCAATGTTCTAAGAGATGTTATTGTGATGAAAAGCTGCACGCACTTGTCCGTTTGTTGACGGTAAAAGTTTTTCAACAATGCCTAATTTCCATGAAATTTTTATTATGAAATTTGCGGAGCTCTGTTAAATATTGATTGCGCTACCTATTCCGAAAATGTTCTAAAATAAAGCTTCTATGTACAACGCGCTTTTTTATGTCCATATTTATATAACTGTTTTTTATTAAAAAATTTTCTGAGCTTATTCATTTGCCAAACACGAGATGATTAGGAGATAACGGTTCGTCTCCCGGTTCTTTTATACGAAAATGTTAAAGGACGATTATTCGTAACGACTTCAAACTCTGCAAGAATTGTGAGTATTTTTTCGTAAGATAATTTTGCAGTTTTCAATACTTTTCTGAGAATTCTCTTGACTCTTGAGAATCCTCCCCACTACGGAGCGGCTGCAACATTGAAGTGCCATAAAATGCCTCTTGAGGATGCAAATTTTCTGTTTCATTGGCTTACGATCTATTATCGCTAATAATTTCATAGGGTGCGATAAATTTAGGAATGAGTCTTCGCAACTATCAAATACACGCCAATGCTGAACAATCAGGAACAATATCTAAATGTATAAAACGTGTACTAGCACAAGAAGCTAAAAGTATCCAACACTTTAATATTTCTCCTTCAGAATATATATTTTTCACAAATAATTGGCCACAGTAATCAATTTCTGTGTACTTAAAAACATAGTCACCGTTTGCTCTACTTAAAGGTGGAACATCAAGATAACTATAAATTTTGCCTTCGTACCTTCGACACAAAAAACATTTTTTAATTAATTTTTGAATCAAATTTCTTACTTTTGGAATCCTAAATACCATTCTTAATTGGTTTAGCGTTTTTTTTACACCGTTGTGCTTAACACTTTCATGACAATGTAAAATAATCAATTCAGTAAAAAGACTTTCCTTTGGAAGATATTTGGAAGAATATTGGAAATTTAGTATTGTAACTAATTGGAGCATTTCCTAATCGCCCCCTGCATCTTATTATTCCTTCGCTATCAAAGAAAAATTCTAAATCATTTTTTAGTTGTTTATAATCTTAGAACTATATATATTTTGTTGGATAAATTTAATACAAATTATTTTGTTTATTAATTAAAAAAAAAAAAGTAAAAGATTGTCTTTTCGTACTTGCGTATTTTTTAAGCAAGATTCAAATTTTAGAATATAAGCTGTTACTATATAAATTAAAATAAGTTATACCCATAAATTTTAAATCTATGAACAGTTCATTAGTTATTACTAATATTTTTGTTTTCTCTGGAGGGTTTATTAATTTATTTTGATCAAAGGAAGGCTAAATCTCTGGAGTATAAAGAAATTCGGGTCCATTAAACCATAACTGATTGTTAGTTAAATTTTCAATACTTGGACCTCGTGATATAATATCCGCAGGATTACGATATGTTTCGACGTAATCCCAAAAAGAAAAGTCAAATTAATCTCTAATTTTTTCAAAACGATTTTGAATAAATGTTTCATAAATTTTATAAGAATTTTTTATCCAATGTAAGCAAATATAAAAATCTGAAAATAATTTAACTTTAGAAATAAGAATGATTGATGAAAGTTCCTTAACTACTTTAGACATAAGTGTTGCAAGCAGTAAGCAACTTTTTAATTCTAATCGAGGTATTGTACATTTACTTAGCAAGAGAGGAGCACTTCTCGTTCTCCTTTAAAATACATCTTATATATATATACAACACCCTAAGGCTTTTAAACTAGATCACTAAAACCATAAAGTTCAAACCGCGTGCAGCTAACGCTCGATTTCGAAAAAAAATAATACATGGGTACATAAATTGACTGCACAGAACCTAAATCCTTATAAATATCTAGCCATACTTTTAATAAATCTTTATTAATTTTACAATCCCCTCCTATTTTAGATATACAATTTGTTAAAATAGAATTTTTAAACGCACAATTACTGGGTTTATTAGTCCCAAGGGATCAAAACTTGCTGTAAAACTAAGCACATCTCTTTTTGTTGGAAAAGGAATCTTAAATAATTCAAAAAACGATAAAACAAATAAATCTAATTTCTTGTTCCATGTTAAACCTAATACTTTAGTAATATTTTGACTCTGAAAATTCGTTTCATTTATTAACTTATTTAACTTAACCGAATTAGATTCAAATTTTCTTAAATTGAAACCAGCTTCACCTAGCCGACATTTTTCATAAAACTTAAAACATTCATTTACAGAATCAGAGCAAAAACTCAAATCGTCAACGTGAATAGAATTTAGTAATCGACTTACAATTATTGGATCAGTACTTAAATAACGCTCCGCATGGCTAATTAAAGTTGCTGAAAGAAGAAAAGGAGAAGAAGTGACTCAAATAAAACTCGACATAATCTATATGTTACTAATTTATAATCTTTTAAATTTTTTATTTTCAAATTATTAACATTTTTATACCATAAAAACTGTATGAAACTACAATGTTTCTCAGATATTGAAATGTTCAAAAAGGCTTTTTCAATATCTGCAATAAATGCTATCTTATTTACACGAAAACGTATCAAAACTCCATATGTTAAAGAAGTTGTTAAAGAAGCACCTGAATGTAAACAATCATTTAGCGAGGGATCTGAGTTTGTCGCACTCGCATCAAATACAATGCGCATCATAGTAGTATCTTTATCGTTCCTTATAACTGGTCTATGAGGTAAGTAATGAACAAGTCCGACCTTAGATTTATTACTTAAAACTTGCTCTACCGTTCCATTTAATAATTGCTCTTTTATAATATCATTATATAAATCAAATAATTTTGCATCATTTAAAAACTTTTTCTTTAATGATTTGGATCTCTTTAAACATAAATTATAATTATCGCATAACAAAAGATGATTCTCCTTAAACGGTAGTTCAGTGGCGTACCAACATGTTTTGGGGCCTAGGGCGGCACTTGGTAAATGGGGCCTAAATATATATATATATATATATATATATATATATATATATATATATATATATATATATATATATATATATATATATATATATATATATAGACTACATTAATGAATGTATGTATAACACATTATCTTTCTCCACTTTGAAAACGTTTGTAATAAACAAAATTAGCAAATACCATCTTTATCATTATTTATCAGCTTATATGTTTATATATATATATATATATCCATTAACGCCATTTTATCACTTATAGACATTCATTTATGTACACAAATGACTAAAACATTAGTTTTGATTATTTATTTTAAATGATAATACAATGATGTACAATGGACAGTAAAAAAAACAGATTTACAGCAAAGAGTTACCTCTAGAAATACATTAAAATGCTTTCTCGCGAGCCTTGACTTCTGCAAATCGTTTGATTAACTCATCAAAATTCACATGTTTTGCAATTTCGTTTTCTACTGATATTATGGCCAAGCTCGTCAAACAAGACTGGATCATTGTAGAGCGGAATTTTTAATTAATTTCAAATTTAAAAAACTCCTCTCACAAGAAACCACGGACACACATATAGTTAGAAACAGTTTAAGAGCTTCAGTCACGTTTGGCAACGATTCGCGAAAGTCCATTTCGATGATCAAATGCCTTCTCAGCCTCTTTACTTCAGGCAGCATTTCTTCCTCCTCTACATCATTGAAAGTTTCTGAAAACTGATGGGCATAGGTTACAATTTCTTCATCAGTTGCCTTCAAAAGATTACCTGTGTGTACAACAGCAAACTTTTCATATACAGTGTTCATCGAGGTCAAACGTTTTTCTAATTCTACATGAAAGTGGTCAATGCACTCGAACATAGCACGCTTCAATTCTTCCTGTGGAGTTAAACCTGCATCTTTAGCAATTTTTCCTGGCATCATCTTCTTCACTTGCTTGCGTTTTCTGCTTTCAATATCAAGGCCCATTTCAGCACAAGTCTGGGTCGCATATTCTACAGCATTATGGACCAGAACTTCTCGACTCTCTACTAAAAAGGTCTTCAAGCTTTTCAGCTTCACAACACACTTTTCCAAGCTAATACCTTCGATTTGAAGATATTTTTGGGCATGATTTACCTCGAGTTGAATGTGGTACCAAAAATGCAAGAAGCAAAGGAAATCGAAATTATAAATGTTTGTCATCAACACCTCCGCTGCTCCTCTCGTATCTATTCAGAAGCATCACAAAGCTTTTCCACAGCCTTAACCAACTTTTCGAAATGTTTGAAGATTGGTTTCACGGCATCATGATGAGCACTCTACCTGGTATCATTAAGTCTTTTCACTGTCACTCCAACGGATTCTTTTAGGACCTCCAATCTATGTGTTGAACATGAAAAAAACGTGTACACACTTTCCAAAGTTCCAAAAAATGTGACACAAACATAAACACTACCAAAAGCATGTACGCCACATAAATTAAGCGAATGGTTAGCACAAGGCACAAATATTGCTTTTGGATTAAATTCTTTAATTCTGGTTTGTACTTCTTTATGAATGCCAGACATTGTCGTGGCATTATCGTATCCTTGCTTTCGACAAAGCTTTAAATCCAAGCCGTCCTTTTCAAGAGACTGAACAATTTCCTGTGTTATGGAGTCTGTCTTTTTCCCACTTAGAGGAATAAAACATAGAAATGATTCTTTCACTTGCACGTTCCTGTTGTCAATATTCACATAAATTATGACCTGACTCATTTGTTCAGTGTGGGATATATCTGGCGTGCTGTCAAACAATATGCCATAGAATTTAGCTTTCTTGATTTCACAGATTAATTCTTGTTTTACAGCATCGCCTAAAAGAGTTATAAATTCATATTGCACTGCAGGCGATAGATAATCCTGATTCCAATGACTGCTGAAGCCGTATGCTGTGCTCCTTTAAAACAGGGTCATAGTTTGAAAGGAGGCTGACAAGTTCCAAGAAACTACCACGGTTTTCAGAAGCAAAGTCTTCCCTGTGGCCTCGAAAAGGCAAGTTCTGCTTTGCCAAAAAAGATGTTATATCTAAGAGCAAAATGCAAATCTAAGATGCAAAATGTCTCTCCATTTCTTCTTCTCTCTTTCCATTACGTCTTGGTGAGCAGCGTCGATGGTTTTGTTTTGGAGAAGCCTTGCTTCAGGTGTTTTCCATTTTTCTAAATTGTTAATATGCAATTCAGAGTTTTCGTGATCTGATACTTTAGGATTCAATTTCCACCAACTATTGAATTCTGTGATGAAACTTGATTTGGACGTTGGATTATCTTTCTTATCAAACAACTTGCAACAAAAGCAAAACAGTGATTTTTTTTCATGAGAATAGACCATCCATTTCCTCAAAATCTGTTCTCCACTTGGAAGGTTCTTGTAAAACCAGTTTTTTGTCAGATGTCTTGTTTGACCCTTTGAATTTTCTCCTGGTTTATGAAGCGGATCAAATGGCGCCTCCAAGTTCTGGTAAATTTCACTGTCTTGTCTTATAACATCATTTCTGAGATAATCTGGCATTGGAGTGGGTCAGTTTCCAACATCATAATTTAATGTTAAATCTTCTGATTCGTGTACTGAATTTGCGTCTGATTCAGAACGTATCGAATTGGTTATGTTTTCTTCTTCTTGCCTTTTGTATTGTTCTTCTTCTCCTTTTTCTTGTTCTTCATTGCTTGTTTGTTCATTCCGTTGGCATAGCTTGTACTTGGGCCTTCTAAAGATTCAGGGCCCTCCTCTGGCCCTGCTTCATTGTTTGCCTGGGATAGTGCCCTTTTATTAAATTTAAATATTGAACCCGACAACCGTTGTAGTTCTTGTTCTTTGGCTTTTTATTTTTTCTTCTTTTCCCATCCACTGGCATAGTTTCGTTTCATGTTATCAACAGGTCTCTTGACTCTGAAAATAATTGTTCTATTTTAGACAATAAAGTATTTAGAAAATAAAACAAACCTTCGCGTTATGGGTTTGAAAACAAACCAAACCTAATAAATAAACACTGTAAGATAAAACTGTCAAGTTTTGAATTACATTTTTCGGCAATTTTCTTAGAAAAATTTCAGTATAAGTAACAGTGTAACTAATGATGTTTCCACTTCGCTTGTTAGTAGATATCTATTTAAAGTGAAATGTGTTCATATGATAATGAAAAATTTCTAGTTTTAAAATTCCATTGTTCTATCGTTGTAGGTTTTCAATGGCCTATTGTTCTATTTACGCATCAGAGCTTTGCATGTCTTCACGAAAAAAAGTTAGGTAATTTTTAAGGTGTGTTTAATAACGTTTTTCATTGGAATTATTTTTTGTTATTATTCGTGGTTTTACTTTAGAGACAGGTTGGCAGAGATAGGCTGTCTCCACGGGAGTTGTTTATTCTAGAATTTTCTTAAGGGAATTGTTTGGTTGCCTATTATTGCTATTGCTTTAACGAGTATTTTCAGAGCAGCTGTTCAAAGGGGAATTTAGATGTTCTCATTGTATATTAATGTGCCTCTAATTTAGTTAGTTGTGTGTTTTCTGTTTTGACGTATATTATACTTAATATATTATTTATTATATATATTATATTTATTATATTTACAACTATTATATTGTTTATTGTATTTATTATATAAGTTATATTAATTATATTCTATTAATTTATTATTTATATTAATTATACTTTATTAATTTATTAATTATACTAATTATATTTATTATATTTATTATGTTCATTATGTTCGTTATATTTGTTATATTTATTATATTTATTAAATTTATTATGATAATTATATTTATTATATTTATTATAATAATTATTTTTATTATATTAATTATATTTACTAATGTTCACAAATAAGCTAGATATTAATTGGATTTATGAACCATAAGAATAATATGGGGGATTTAAAAAAAGTCGATTTTAATTTTAATGTTTTCGGAATCTGGAGCCCCCAAGACGAATGTTATCATGGTTGGGCCAGAGTATGTGACTGCTTGTTTTTCCATGCAATCCTTTTTAATTTCTATGACTGCAGTTACTGAAGGAACAAGTTTGTGTTGAGAGGCAATTACAAAATCATGATCAGCTAAAGTTACCTTGTACTCAATATGCATCATCATTGGTGCTTGTTTGCTTGCAGCTGTCAATCCAATTGGCACCCTAGCTTTATCATCCTAGGAGTGAAACGTCACTTCTTTAGGACCCAAGACTGCGCAAGTTCTTCAAGGGCACTAATGGATGATTTGGCAAATTTTGTGTCTGCATGATATTTATGCTCTGAATTTTGTGCTCTTATTAACCGGACAGGTGCAGTTTTAACATGTCTTTTTCCTTCTGTGCTCAATGATCTGCTTGGAAGTAATCTTAAGTAAACTCCTGATTTCGAGAGATTGTAACCATGATTTTTCAATTCTTTAACCAAGTCATTTAATGTTTTTACAGTTCGAACCATTTCAGTTCTTCTCCTATCATCATAAGCAGGCTAGCGGTCGACCTTTTGATACTGAATTTTTAATTCCACACAACTTTTTTCTAAAATCTGGATCTAATGCTTCTATAGCTTTTTTTCTTTTTAGTCTGGTTGCTGTTTGGCGTTCAGTGGCTTTTTGACGAAGTACAAGATCTAGATTTTTTTCTACCAAAAGTTTTTGCTTTTGCCCTAGTATTTGGTAGTCTTCTTGTGACAACAAGTTGCAATTTCTTTTTTCAGTGAGATATGCAATATCTTTTTGTAAAATAAAAATTTCGTTTTTAACTGATCTTGTTCGGAGCTTGTTTTGTTACAACTTTTGAGAAACTGGAATTTTCTTTTTCACACTCTTCACTTGTTGTAATTGATGGGGTCGCGTCAGTCACGCCATCAAAAGTGATTTTAGATTCGACCGCACGCTTTTTTGGTGTATTCGGTACTTGGTTCGGTAATTTTGTCCAGTAAGATAAAATACCAACTTTATTTCGGAGTTCAATTTGTTTTAGCTCTTTTAACTTTTTTTCAACTTCTACATTTAATTCGGATAATGTTTTGCTCTTTGTTTTAATCTCAGACCAGATTTTATTTGTTTCTTCTTGAGACTTTTGCTTCGGTTTGTTTGCAAATGTCTTTAAATATTATTCATAAATAGATTTGTAAAGTTTTTCTTTTTCACTAGACATATTTAATCTATAACAACATCAACAACAAAAAATTAATTTTCCTTACAATCATTACGATAAATAAGTATATAGTAAAGATAGTTTTAATAATAGCATTAATGATAGTACTACTATTACTAAAATGTTATATTATAGTAACTAAATAACTTAATATATAATAAAAATGATAAGGTAACTAAAGTAGTTCGACAAATTCATTAGAGTGACACAAAACATTAAAAGTAATAATAACAATAACATTAAAAATTAAAGTGCTGTAAAACTAAAATATTTATAGATCAGATGACGATCAAGAATAATATTTATGTTTAAAGATCAAATTTTAAACAACTATTAATACTAAAATGTTTAGTACATTTATACAAATATTCGTTAAAAAATAAAATTAGATTTTTAACGGTAACATAAATTGCTTTTAAATAATCGCCCACTATCTAGTTTTTTTTTTTTTTTTTTTTTTTTAAGTATGCAATTACCACAAGTAACTTAAAAAAAAAGCTAATTTAATTTTTTTATTTTCATTTGTTATGACTCCGTTAAACAATAAACGCTAGCTTGTGAAGTCGTTGCATAGAATTTTTCTTGGAAATTTTCGTATTGTATATAATTATCTCGGAGTTCGCAATTTTAAAAAATTACGCAGTGATAGAAAATTTGATTTAAAAAGTTATTTATCACGTCACACTGTAGCAAACCACCCCCTCCCCATGTGATTTTTGTGACACAACCCCCCTCCTCCCCTAAGACTGTCACGTATTATTTGAACAGCCCCTAATTAAATCGGGAATTATTATTTTTGACTTTTACCCAGGTTGTCTGGAGTAAAACGCGTTGATTAATTTTAGAAGAAACATCAGCAGCAGCTGTTAACTCTCCTGTTTTAGAGTTATTATCAAATTTATTATTCTCTTTAAAACTATCACAAATAGAATAATAATTTAAATAAATATATATGGTGAGACTTGTCACACTTAAAATATCGAAAATTTGATCTACAATTTTTGCTCGAGTGACTTTTGCGTAGGCAACGAAAGCAACATTTTTTTTCAATTAAAGTATTTTTCCTACACTTTAAATTAAAAAGTGTAAAATTACACCGTTTTGGTCTTAATATAGCCTCAAACGGTGTTTATTGAAAATAATTTAAGCTAAAGTTGTAAATTTACACTGTTTTGGTGTAATTATACACTCTAAAGGTGTATTTTTATTAAAACGGTGTAAAATAACACCTTCTTTATTAACTACACCGTTTCAAAAAGGTGTAAAATTTAAATAATGTAACATTTTTTTACTTTTACACCGTTTTAATAGAACGGTGTAAAACGGTGTAAAGCTGTTTTACACCGTTTTTCAAAATTATAATCTCAGTTTTACACCGTTTTATTAAAAGGTGTAAAACGGTGTAAAAGTAGAAAAACTTTATAAAATTGAATTAAAAGGTGTAAAATTACACCGTTTTGGTGTTAATATAACCTCAAACGGTGTTTATTGAAAATGATTTAAGTAAAAGGTGTAATTTTACAACGTTTTAATGTACCCAGCAAACATGTCAGCGTTGAATCAACGTTGAAAACCGGTCGCAGCGTAGAAAAAGCGTTGCAGTCACAAAAACAACGCGCTTTCAACGTTGAATCAATGTTTGTTTTTGTATACTAAATCGCGGTAAATTTAAACGTTGAAAAAGGGTTGAAATTGTAACGTATTTTAAGCGTTTCAAAAAAAAACGTTTATTCAACGTGGAATCAACTTACGCAAAAAGCTACTTTAAAGACGATTCAAAATCTACGCTTCATCAACGTTAAAAATA